>NW_026960613.1:1912469-2189328 GCF_021018805.1 Prinia subflava
TAACTGCATACCCAGCATGCCTCTTTCCACTGATGACATAGCTGCTCTCGTCAGTAAACCAGGTCTCGGCATTCTCAAGCGGGGTATCCTTCAGATCCGGGCAACTGGAGAGGGTGGCTTCGATGGCCTCCAGGCAATTGTGGATCACTGGTTCTCCCATATTCCCGCTGAGGAAGGAAGCTGGGTTCACAATGTTAGTCACCACAATCTCAACATCATCTTGTTCTACCAGTATAGCTTGGTACTTCAGGAATCTCTGTGGGGAGACCCAATGCCCCCCTTTCGCTTCCAGGACTGTAGACACTGTGTGGGACACTAGCACAGTCATCTTCTGGCCCAGGGTGAACTTGTGTGCCTCTTGGATGTTCACTGCTACTGCTGCAACGGCTCTGAGACACCCCGGCCACCCCTTAGCTGCTGTATCCAGCTGTTTGGAGAGGTAGGCAACTGCCCTTCGGTACTGGCCCAGATTTTGTGCTAGTATTCCTAAAGCTATTCCTTGCTTCTCATGAGAAAACAAAAAGAACGGCTTACTCATGTCTGGAAGTCCCAAGGCTGGTGCTGACATGAGGGCCTTCTTTAGCTGGTCGAAGGCTCGAGTTGCTCCTTTTGTCCACTGAAGTTCTCTGCTCTCTTCTGTGATCAAGGCATACAGAGGTTTAACAAGCAATCCATAATTATAAATTCACAGTCTGCACCACCTTGTCATGCCTAGAAAGGTTCTCAGTTCTTTCACTGTCTGAGGCTTTGGGGTCTGGCATATTGCCTCCCTGCGATCTTGTCCCAAGGTTCTTTGTCCAGCACTTACTTCATAGCCCAGGTAAATAACTGTCTGCTTTACCATCTGAGCCTTCTTTTGGGATACTTGATACCCTTGCAGGCCCAGAAAGTTTAGGAGGCTTACCGTCCAGTCCACACATGTTTCCTGAGTCTGGATGGCTATTAAGAGGTCATCCACATACTGGAGGAGCTGTCCTTCTCCTGGAGGAGGTTCCCAGGACTCCAAATCCTTTGCAAGCTGCTCCTCAAATATAGTGGGTGAGTTCTTATACCCCTGCGGTAATACGCACCATGTGAGCTGAGTTTTACGTCCAGATCTAGGGCTTTCCTATTCAAATGCAAAATTTTTCTGGCTGGCTTCATGGAGAGGTAGGCAAAGAAAGCATCCTTTAAATCTAAAATGGTAAACCAGGTTAATTCAGGTGTTAAATGGGTTAACAGGGTGTAAGGATTGGCAACTACTGGGTACAAGTCCTCAGTTTCCTTGTTAACAGCTCTTAAATCTTGTACTAACCTGTATGACCCATCAGGCTTCTTCACTGGCAAAATAAGAGTGTTGAAATCAGTGACACTCCCTCAGTAGTCCTATCTTCAAAAAGTTTTCAATAACTGGACTAATCCCTTCTCTGTCTTCTTTCTTTAGGGGGTATTGTTTAACCCTTACTGGCTGTCCTCCTTCTTTAAGTTTAATCTGTACTGGTAGTGTATTCTTTGCCCTTCCTGGTATATCAGAAGCCCACACTCCAGGAAATACCTGATCTATTATTTTCCTGAAATTTTCCTCTTCATTTGCAACTTCAATTTCTTTGGTTATCATCATTAAACGTTCTACATATTGCTGATCTTTTACCTCTAAAATAATTTTCTCATTCTTGAATATTTTTGCCTCCAGCTGCTCTAGCAGATCTTTCCCCAAAAGTGCAGACGGAACTTTAGCCATGTATATAATTTGGTAAATTCCCCACTGTTTCCTCAATTTATACTTATATGGTTTGCAAAAATAAACTTTCAGATTGGCCAGTCGCCCCTTTTACTATAACACAGTCATTGGTTACAGGTATTAGGGCCTTATTCAACACTGAAAATGTTGCCCCTGTGTCTATCAAAAATTCCACCTCTTTCTCTTTGTTCCCCAGTTTGACTATAACCAGACGGTCCTCTAGGGTATGGTGCTCCGGTCCCCCTCAGTCCTCTTTTAAATGAGCAACCACTTTTTCTCCTTTCTGACCACCTTTTCTATGTACATCACCCCTTCTTAGTTCTGGACACTGGTTTTTCCAGTGACCAAATCTTTTGCAAAATGCACATTGACCTTTTCCCAGTCGGGGTGGTCCCTGTTTCAGTGGACTTTGCCCAAGTTTTCCTTTTTCTCCCTCTTTCACTACTGTTACTAATTTCTTCATCCCTTGTTTATATCCTTCTTCCCGATTACCAAAAAATCTCCAGGCCTCATCCAGTAAAGCTTCTAAATTCCGGCTGTTTGGACCCTGGATCTTCTGGAGTTTCCACCTGATGTCTCTTGTAGACTGTCCTAAAAATAAATTTATTAATTGCTGCATCCCTTCATGAGATCCAGGATCCAGGGTGGTGTGTCGGCGCATTGCATCTCACAGGTGATCTAGAAATTCAGAAGGTGTTTGAGAGGGGCTCTGTTTGATAGCATATAAGGCTGACCGGTTTATGGTTTTGGGGATTGCTCTTTCTAGCCCTTTTACTATCAGTTCCTGGTATCTCTTTAACAGTCCCAACCCCTCATCTTCATTAGGATCCCAACCTGGGTCTTGGAGGGGAAATATATCTTTAACATCCTCCGATGTTGTTCTACAATCATCCTTGGCTAGATCCTTGGCTACTTTCAAAACTAATTGCTTCTCAGTCTCTCTTAAGGCATCAGTCAGCAGTTGGAGGTCTGCCCAATCAGGTAAATTACAGAATCACAGAATCACAGAATCACAGAATTAGTAGGTTGGAAGAGACCTTCAAGATCATCGAGTCCAACCCATGCTCTAACACCTCAACTAAACCATAGCATTGAGTGCCACATCCAGTTTTTTTTTAAACACATCCAGGGATGGCGACTCCACCACCTCCCTGGGCAGGCCATTCCAGTACTTTATTACTCTCTCTGTGAAAAACCTCCTCCTAATATCCAACTTATATTTCCCTTGACACAGCTTGAGACTGTCTTGATCTGTCAGTTGTTGCCTGGAGAGAGACTGACCACCCCACCTGACTATAACCACCTTTCAGGAGGTTGTAGAGAGTGATAAGTCTCCTTTTCTACAGGCTGAACAACCCCAGCTCCCTCAGCCATTCCTGATAAGGCTTGTGTTCCAAGCTCCTCACAAGCCTTGTTGCCCTCCTCTGGATGTGCTCAAGTGCCTCATGTCCTTCTTAAACTGAGGGGCCCAGAACTGGACACAGTACTCAAGGTGCGGCCTCACCAATGCCATATACAAGGAAAGAATGACCTCCCTGCTCCTGCTGGCCACACTGTTCCTGATACAGGCCAGCTGTATCTTAACCCTAAATGTTGATTAATCATAAATTTCATTTTCTTAGCAACCCCTATTGGATCACTTCGATAGCCCTTAGCACTCTTTTCCCAAATCTCTAAATCAATCCAGGAAAAGGGAACCTTAATTTTGTTTCTCCATCAGAGGTCATTGCTTGTCTTAGAGGTGCTTGTATGACGTCTCTGGTTTGTTTTCAGGTCCTTGATGCTATAGGTCCTTGTGGGCGAAGTTTGGGAGCTGGTGGGGGAGATTCAGGTTCATCCCACTCACTGTCACTGCTAGGCAGTGGTGGATAAAATTTGGATGGTTCCCTGGGTTCAGGAGTGGATGGAGAAACCCCTACCTCAGCTGCTGTCCTTCTAAAGGAAGATGAAGCTAGAGATGAAGCGGGGGAGGTTGGAGTTAATGATGGTTCTGTATCTGCATCACCCATCACCTTCCTCTTTTCCTGCCTTTTAGAGGATGATTTAAGTATGTCTTCTGTCTCTTGTTCCAAAGCCTCTGCTTGGTATACCTTGTCAGGATGTGTGCACCTCTGATTGATCGAGCAGGTACTACAACACCATTTTGGCTTCCCTTTAGTAACTTTATAGTCCTTTTCAAGGGCCAATACTAAAGGATCAGATGGTGGCCTCATTCCATAATCCCTTTGCCACTCAGGGTGATCTTTAAGAGTAAAAAAACATATCAGCATAAGCCACTTCCTGCCACTTTTGTTCACGGCGTAGGAAAAGCATTAGCTGTAAAAGAGTTTCATAGTGCAGTGTACCATTTGCCAGCCACTTCATGCCCTCTAGCCTCTACAGTGGCCACCACTGTGTACAAAACTTAACAAGCTCCCTTTTGGTTTTTGTACCCCCATAGCCTACCAATTCTTTCCAGTGTGTTAAAATACATCCCAGAGGACTGCCTTTAGGAATCTCTTGACTCTCACTTGCTCTCATCCTTAATATCCCTCTGGTACAAAGATATACTGGGCACTCTCCATCCTAAAGATTTCCACTGGCTTCCCTATATCTCCTGCTCCTGGGCATATACTTTTCCTGAAGAAAGAAGCAGGGTTTATACTCACACACACACCACGGGAAGGGAAAAGCTCCTTTTTATTTTAATCTAAAAGGAAACAACACAACACAATTAAACAAATTGAAAACACACACTTTTCTCCTCTTCTTTGCCTAAACTGCTGATTACAAATCGCTGTCAAACCAAGTCCTCTGTTATACCTTGCACTGCCTATATTGCAACTAAAATGCGCTCAAAAATTGCAAGCAGTTTTACACATACTGCAGCAAGCGTACAGTTAAAACCTAACACAATTCCTGTCGAGCCGTAATCAGTACAGATGAGGACCTTGCAAAATACCAACCAATATCTGGCTTCAGCCAGATGTTAACAATGCCAAACATACACACTCAACCAAAAATTTTAACAGTCTCTCCATAAGCCAAAGGACTCAAGCGGGGACACAGCACAAATCCCTCTGCAAGAGGGAAGCGGGGGGATGACCCTGGCCACACACCGTCCCGCACTCCTCTGCGGCCAGGAATCATCAGTTCTTAGTTAAAATACCACTCCACACACCCTGGCAATTAAAAAATCTCACAAAAAATCAAGTATGTTTCTTCACAGTCAAGACAAGTCCCCACAATCAAAACCTTCTGAGGTTGAGCAGGGATGGTAAAACACAGTGCTAGACTACAAAACCTGAATCCTTCTGCCGGTTACCAAGGTGATACCGGGTGTAATTTCAAACCTTTCACACCACTCGTTCTTTTACACCCAAAATAAACAGCTTATTCACCCACAACCGTCTTCTCCGCTTAACACACTGGTTAAAATATCATTGTCAGCCACACAAACAAAACTTATACACAGCACTTCTCTGTGGCACATACTCCAGGCATGGTGTAAGCACTCCAAATCCTTCTGCTTTTGCAAACACAAACACAGATATCCCTCTGGTGATCAGGCGGGGGTTTTAAAATTCTTTTACAACTTTAAACATACACCACTCCTCCAAAACAAGTACAGCACACTGCTAGCAGACCCCAAAAACACACAAATCAAAATACAAATCCTCACAAACCACAACATGTACGGCACACCAGTAATTTTCACAGTGTAAACACACAAACACAAAACAAAGATCTGTTTACACTACATGCACATCTGGCCTGCGCACGGGCTGCAATTGCCATCTCCTGTGACCCACAACAGCACCCTTCTCGTCTCAAAACTCATGGCTGGCACCCAAACTGCAGCCTACCAAGCTGCTTCTCAGCCTCTAACCAAGCAAAACTGAAGCCACTACTGCTCCCAGAGCACAGCAAAACTGGAGATCCTGCTGCCGCTGCTGCCCCACCTCAGGCCACAAGCTACAAACTCCTGGTGCTGCTACCAGCACCACTTGAAACACAAACCACAAATACCAGATTCTGTGGAGCTTAAAAAACCCAATCAGGCCACTGCTTTGCATAAGACGTCTCTTATGACTTATAAGCCACCTGTATTCAAAGGTACTCATTTCCAATATTTATTAAATATACTTTTTTGTCTGTAGATTTGGCAGGTCCTGGTCTTTCCCCTGGATGTCAGCAGGGCTGCCGGAGCCCTCTTCCCAGAAAATTCTTGGTGGGGGCCCAGAGAAGGTCCCAGACCCTGATGGCCCCTCAGCCAGAGAGAGCAGAGTCCTGCCGCGGTCGCCAGATGATTTATTAAAATATGAATATCAATCTAATATCAATATTCAACTGTAACGGACAAAACTCTGTAACAGTTAAAGTTAGAAAGTGTATGTTTATTGAGACGCCGGGCAGCGCGTGGGATAGCTCCCTAATGCGCACTGCAAAGATCACAGGTAATTACAAAGCCTTTTATTTACAAAAGTGTTGAATACACAAAATACAAATGCATATTCATACCCCTATCACTTCCTCTTCTCCTCTTCGTATGCTAATTGACAAAAAGGCTATTAAGCGTGAGTAGTTTGTTCCCTGAAATTAGTTGGTGGTCCTTTTGTGAAGAGTGGTCACCAAAAGGAGGAAGTAAAACAAGTCTTCCTCGTTCTAAACTTTCAACCTTTTCAATGCAGATGTGATTGATGAATCATTGGAAACTCCTTGTTTCCTGTTTTCTAGGACTATTTCAGTGGGTTTCTGGAAACAGGAGGTTTTCAATTGTCATGTGTTCTATTGATTAGTTTCTCTGTTTTTCATAAAGTTGACAAGCAATGAGTTACTAGATCTGGTGTAGCTTATCTTAAATCCGGTTTCTTTTAACCATCTTCTAACTTTTAACTGATTTCAGCAAAGCTTATCTATTCATTTCAGATAAATTAGCAACATCTATTGTTAACTATAACCTTAGCTTTTCTCAAATCTTCCAAATTAATGTCACAGACTTTCTAACCTAACAAACTGGTTTGAGAGTTTATTTCCCTGGTTTTGGTTATACTAATGCCATTGTTCATATTTTCTCTGCCCTTTCAACCATTTCTGCATGCATATAACATACTGGGTCAAGCATTCATCTCTGTCCAATGGCTGGTTTTAGTGGGGATATGAGTTCCTAGTACAGCTGTCATTAGTGTTCATTGGCTTACAGGTTATGTAGTTCTCTTCATTAATTAGTATTCTCTTTTCTACTGGTAATTGATTTCTCATTTCTCATGCTAATTAGTCCATATTTCCAGTCTTTTAAATTATCTTTTTCCCACATAGGAATATTCTCAGTAATTTGTTTCTTTCTCTCGGGGAATTTTCTCCCATATGTTGCTAGGAGATAACCACCGGGTACTTAAGATAGACAAAAGAAGTTGCCACAGCTCAGGGGAGAGGTGTAGCTGGCTAATCTCTCTCTTTACCTGGGGATTTCTCTGGGAAGGGCAGAGATATTGCTAGATTTGAGCTGAGGAAAGGGGTTGGGTGCAGCTCCTAGCTCTCTCTTGGCTTTCTAGGCATTCTGAGGGGAAGGACACTGCAGTCACTGTGGGAAAAATTCACCACCACTGCGGGGTTCCGTCTTCTGCTGCCTTCTACCATGAATGAAGCTCTGCTTGTAAGAGCGGCTGTTGCAGTGGAACCTTAATAACACCCTACCTCACTAAACAGGGTGTTGGTGGAGGGTTAAAAATATAATTTCTAGATTGAGTAATATGTAAGGGGAGGAAAGTAGAGAACGTACAACTGGAACTTGACGCAGCTAGCTGGGAACAAGCGTCAGTTTCTGTAAACAGCTCCATGCTATTGTTTTAACCAAATCAAGTGTGGATCAGGGTAGAAGCGTAGGTATGATTTAAGATAGTAACTAAGGAATAGGATAATCAGTATCTAGGGGTGGGGGTTAGTTAACATGTGTATAATTTAAACTATAAAAATCACGAATCGACTCTGTATGCTTTGGACATCAGATTTGGGTGTATTATCACCCCGGTGTCCCGCGCGCTGGAATAAAGAACCGCATATGATCGCCTCTGTGTGGTTATATGTTTTCCTACGCTAACATTTTTGGCGACCCAGGACGGGACCTTGTGGGCGCAGCCAGGACCCCGCGACCCAATCACGCTCCAGCCGGCACCGGGTGATTTCTCGGGGAGCCCATCGGCGCCGCGACCCTCGCCGCTCACAACGACCCCTGGTGAGAGGTAAGGTTCTTTATTCTCTGGTCTGGGGGCCTGCCATTAAGACGCAGCGAAAGCTACGCTTGGTTGGGCAAAAGGAATTCCTGGTGGTATTGCCTAGGCAGCCGTCCGTCAGACATCGCGAAAGCGTTGCAGGTTCGGCATCTGTGGTTTTTATGTATCTGTAATATGGAGAAACTAAAAGGGTTAAAAGAGGTTTTGGGCAGCAATAATGCCTCTATACCAAGTTCTTCTCCGTTGGGTTGTTTGTTGGCACATTGGAAAGAGGGGAACTTCGGTCAGGAATTACGAAAAGATAAGTTGATTGAATATTGTAATGTTCACTGGCCAAAATACGCTTTGCCTGAAAATCAGAGGTGGCCGAAAAACGGGTCTTTTGATGTGAAGGTTATTATGCAACTTAGATCGCTTTGTACACAAGATGGAAGGGTAGAACAGTTACCATATATTGACTTATTTCTGTGCTTGCTTGAGAAACCGGTTTTGTGGCTTGACAAAATGAAAGCAATGAAGCTTGAGAATAATAAGTGTCTGGCTTGCGTCCAAAATAAGCATTGTATGGAACATGCAGTTTTAAGTGAAATTTTAGGGGGAAAAAGAGATGAACTGGAATCGGAATTATTGGTATCTCCCATGGCTCCCAGAACCACCACAGCCCCCTCAACACCAAGTTCTACCCCGCTCACCCTGACCCCACCTGATTCTCTTACACCCCCCTCGCTCGCGCCAGCACAATATGTTTCACCCCCACCTTTGTCTGCTGAAGGTAATTATCCTCCTCTGCCTGTGCCAGCCGCTCCTCCGCTTGCCCCTCCTCTGCCTGCTCAGAGAACCCCCCCTTCTCCACATACACCTGCTCAAAGCTATCCTGCTCCCCCGCCCACACCCGCTGAAAGATTTATCCCCCCTCTAACACCAGCTCAAGGGTACCCTCCGCTCCCACCTACACCTCCTTCACCAGCTTCTGGCCCGTCTGCCCCCCTGTATCCTCCCCTCCCCGATTCACCTGTCCAGGATGTGATTGTGAGGCAGAAGCAAAGGGGGAATGTGAAGAAGACAGATAGAATGGAAAGTAGTGACAGTGAAGCAGATGAACTAGACGCCCCAGTAGCTCACCGAACACGAGGAAAACTGGCCCTGGAGTGGCCTCAGGCAGGAAAGGGTATATTAAAATCAGGCAAACAAAAGAGAACGATTATTGCACCACTAAGGCAGGGGGTGGGAACTAATGGACCTGTCTTTGTAAAGGTACCCTTTTCACCTGCTGATTTAGTTATATGGAAACAATCAGCCGGAACGTATAGAGAAAACCCAGATAAGGTAGCTCGTGTGGTTAAGATGATAATGAAAACTCAGAACCCCGATTGGGAAGATATTCATGTCATATTAGACACTCTGATGGATGAGACAGAGAGAGATATGGTTCTTCGAGCAGCAAGAGAAAGAGCTAGAGAAGACATACGAAATGGTTTGGTGACAGGGACACTGGATTATAATTTTCCCACTGCAGACCCAGAGTGGGATGCTAATGACCCCTCTGGAGTGGATATGTTAAGGCTAAAGAGATATCAGGAGTGGATTTCAGTTGGTGTTCAACAGGCAATACCTAAGAGTATGAACTGGTCTAAGTTGTATGAAATTCGACAGGAAAAGAAAGAATCTCCCACTGCCTTTCTAGAAAGACTTAAGGAAGCAGCTAGAAGATATACTGATCTTCAAGTAGACAGTGAGCAAGGAAGAACTCAGCTTGCCTTTATTTTTCTGGGTCAGGCACAGGAAGATATTAGGAAAAAGCTACAGAAACTGGAAGGTGAAGAGTTAAGAAACTTGGATAAACTCCTAGAGGTTGCCTGGAAAGTTTATAATAACAGGGACAGAGAAATTGTCAAGAAACAGGGGCAAAGCCTTTTGGCAGTCTTACAGAGACAGGGGCGGGGGCGTGGTAGAGGTGGTCGTGGCGTTAATAGAGGTGGCTTTGGCAGAGGTTCTGGTCATGGTAGATTAGGTCTGAATCAGTGTGCATATTGTCAGATGGAGGGACACTGGAAAAGGGAGTGTCCAAACCGGTTTAGCCAGAATGGTCAGCCTCAATTAGACAGTATGTTTAATCAAAGTGGTGAGCATCAGCTGGATGGTGTAGCCAGGGTCAGGGTTTTACATGAGAGGGAGCCAGGATCAAGAGAGCCCATGGTGACTTTGCATTTAGAAGGAAAAGACGTAGATTTTCTCATTGACACGGGGGCCACACATTCTGTACTAAATTATCTTGAGGGGCAAATCGGGAACAAGTCAGCAGCAGTCATTGGAGCCACAGGGAAGGAGGAGGTACGGCCATTCTTGCAACCCCTAGAATTGAGCTTTGAAGATAAGATCTTGACCCATGAATTCTTATACATGCCAGACTGCCCAACTCCGCTCTTAGGGCGCGATCTACTGGCAGCACTGGAGGCAGTAATTACTTTTGAGAATGGTGAACTCGTAATGAAAATTCCGGAGTCTAAGACAGGAAAGATTTTGATGATAAAAGAAAAACCAATTTCTAATATTCCTAAAGAAGTAGAAGATGCGGTAATTCCCTCTGTCTGGGAAACAGATGTACCTGGAAAATCTAAATTGGCACAACCGGTACATGTAGAGTTAAAAGAAGGAGCGAAGGCTGTACGAATCAAACAATACCCTATAAAACCAGAAGCACGACAGGGAATAGCAAAGACCATTGATAAATTTTTAAAATATCGAATTCTAGAGGAATGTAAATCGGAATACAACACCCCAATTTTCCCAGTGAAGAAACCCAATGGTGAGTATAGACTTGTACAGGATTTAAGAGGTATAAATGAAACAACAAAAGACATTCATCCAGTGGTTGCCAATCCCTATACATTGTTAGCATCCGTAAAAGAGATATATAAATGGTTTACTGTAATTGACTTAAAAGATGCTTTCTTCTGTATACCCCTTGACCAAGAAAGTAGGAAACTATTTGCCTTTGAGTGGGAACATCCAGAAAGTGGAAGAAAAACTCAGCTCACCTGGACTCGATTACCGATGCGGTACAAGGGGTCCCCCACTCTCTTTGGAAGTCAACTGGCAAAAGAACTGGAAATCTGGACCAGAGAAGGGCAAGTACCAAGAGACCAATATTTATTACTCCAGTATGTAGATGACATTTTGATTGCAACAGAGGAAGAAATGACCTGCATAAAGGTAACCATTGAGATCTTAAATTCATTAGGAATGGGAGGGTATAAGGTATCCAGAGAAAAAGCACAAATTGCCCAACAGACTGTGATTTACCTGGGATGTGAAATCTCACAAGGGCAGAGAAAACTGGGTACTAATCGTATTCAAGCTATCTGTGCTATTCCAGAGCCCCAGAATCTACACGAGCTGCGGATCTTCCTCGGAATGACAGGGTGGTGTCGCCTGTGGATCATGGACTATGGACTGATTGCAAAACCCTTGTACGAGGCTCAGAAGACCCAGCCGTTCACCTGGGGCAAACCACAGAAAGAGGCCTTCCAGAAGTTAAAGGAAGCACTGACAACTGCTCCTGCTTTGGGGTTACCTGATCTGTCTAAAGACTTTCAGCTATACGTGCATGAAAGGCAGCGACTGGCACTGGGAGTCCTGACCCAACGACTGGGAAGCTGGAAAAGGCCGGTGGGTTACTTTTCCAAACAACTCGACAACGTAAGTGCCGGATGGCCTTCATGTCTGCGGGCAGTGGCAGCTACCGTGCTGCTGATACAGGAAGCCAGGAAGCTCACAATGGGAAGACACATAGATGTCTATGTGCCACACATGGTAACTACAGTCCTGGAACAAAAGGGGGGCCATTGGCTCTCTCCAAGCCGGATGATGAAGTATCAGGTAACCCTGGCTGAGCAGGATGATGTTGCATTAAAAACAACTAACCTCTTGAATCCAGCTCTATTTCTAGGTGCCACAGCTGAGGAAGGTCCATTAGAGCATGACTGTCTAGAAGTCATCGAGCACACTTATTCAGCAAGAACAGATCTGAAGGATGTCCCCCTGGAGCAACCAGAGTGGGAACTCTTTACAGATGGAAGCAGCTTCATGGAGAACGGAGCTAGATACGCGGGATATGCGGTAACTACAATTGATGTAGTAATAGAGGCAAAATCACTACCACCTAACACGTCTGCACAAAGGGCAGAACTAATCGCATTAACCAGAGCACTCGAGCTGAGTGAAGGGAAGACAGTGAATATTTGGACTGATTCCAAATATGCCTTTGGAGTAGTGCATGTACACGGAGCTTTATGGAAAGAAAGAGGACTGCTGTCCTCCCAAGGGACAAATATTAAACATCAAGATGCAGTCCTACAATTGATAGATGCAGTACAAAAACCTGAACAAGTAGCAATCATGCACTGCAAGGCACATCAATCAGGCAACTCCAAAATTTGTGAAGGAAATCGAAAAGCAGATTGGGCAGCCCGTCAGGTAGCGCGAGAGGTGCAGAAAACAATGGCATTGATACCATCAAGACTTAATATCTCTCAATTTAATTTGCCTCCGAAGCCAAACTATACAATAGAAGATGACAGACTAGCACAACTGCCAGAGGCACAGAAGAACGCAGAAGGGTGGTATGTAACCGCACAAGGGCAAATAGTGGTACCTCCTTTGGTAATGAGAGAAATTTTACAGGTAAAGCATAATGAGTGTCACTGGGGTGCAGAGGCGTTGGTAAAGTGGTTAAGACAATACCTAATCTCAGTACGGATGCAAACAATGGCCAAGTCAGTAATGTCTAAATGTGAAATCTGCCTGAAAAACAACCCGGTAGCTAGACGACAGGCACAGTTAGGCAGAATTCGGATAGGAATAGAACCAGGAGACTATTGGCAAGTGGATTTTGCAGAACTGCCAAAAACTCGGGGATACAAATACCTGTTAGTAGGGGTTGACACGTTTTCTGGATGGCCAGAAGCCCTTCCCTGTCGCACAAACCAAGCAAAGGAAACAGTTAAGTGGTTATTACAGGAGATCATTCCCAGGTTTGGGGTGCCCCTAGGGATATCATCAGACAGAGGCCCACAGTTCATAGCCACGGTGGTACAAGAGGTAAGCAAGTTATTGGGATTATCTTGGGACCTCCACACACCATGGAGACCCCAGTCAAGTGGGCAAGTAGAAAGAATGAACCAGACACTGAAGAGGCAGATCAGTAAAATATGCCAGGAAGCCAAACTGCAGTGGCCACAGGCTCTGCCGATAGCATTGCTGAGGGTTCGGATAAAGCCTAGGAGTGGGATGTCAGTTAGTCCTTATGAAATATTGTATGGGAAACCATATGAATCTCCTAACCCCAATCCAAATGTTCATGTCACAGGGAAACAAGATGTGTATAATTATGTTCTGTCCCTCGGGAAAACTCTAGCTCGGCTCCGAAGTGTTCTCGTGTGGAACAGACCACTGGCCCTGGAGAATCCAGTCCACAATATCGAACCAGGAGATGAGGTATACATCAAAACCTGGAACGAAGAACCACTAAAAGAGAAGTGGACTGGTCCCCATCAGGTACTGCTAACCACCTTTACAGCAGTCAAAGTGGCTGGAGTGGAACCCTGGATACACTACACGCGTGTGAAGAAGGTCCCTCGTGGAGTCCAGTCGTGGGCTGTAGAAACTTTTGGACCAACAAAGCTGAGGCTGAAACGTCTGTAACTGTTCAAATGGTATTGGTAACTGTGCTCATGCTCTTCTTGTGGGTAATGTTAATTTCATGGATACTAATGTCACCAGTAGGGATTGCTGTTACTTTGGGATATGGGATACAGAAGGGTCAACTAACAACTCTTCATTCTAGAATGAAGAGAGAGATACAGGCAAAAACACAAGTAATAGAAATTTCTAATGAAATTCGGGCTGAGAATGTAATGATTGGATTGGTCAGAGACTTTGCCAAAATGCATAATACCAGCAGAATAACGGCCTGTCTGCCAATACCAAAGGCAGCAGGGGACCCAGTAAGCTGGGGAATAATAACATCAAAATTACCTGAAATAGGAGGGAACAAAACAATTAACTGTAAACAAGTACCAGAGTCAAGGGTGGTGGTCAGAGAATACTGGAAGATAACAGAGGATTCCTATATGCAACCCATGAGAAAGTCAGAGTGCATTCTTAGTAATGGCAAATTGGGACAAATCATAGAGTGGTGGGTTAAGGACCAAGACCTTGCAAAATGGCAATGTTGGTTTCTACGCTATCAAAAGATCAGGGACAACGCTACAGAGAGTGTTGTGGTGTGGAAATGTGAAGAGAAGGATTGGAAAGGACTGGAACCTTGGGACAGTGCATGGTCTGTGAGCATCCTCCAGAAATTCCAATATATGGAAAGCACACCCTGGTGCATTAAATGGAAAGGCTCTGAAAATGAGACAGATCCCACAGTGACAAATACTGATACTAGCAGTCAGAAAGAGGCAAATAAGGTAAGTTGGTGGGTATGTAAGAAAATTTATGATTGCACCTCTGATAATCTGGAAATGAAACAGTGGTCACCATTGGCAATAGCCTTACGAATTGGTTGTGCCTGCAGGAAAATTAAACACAAACAAGGCAAAATAGATTCTAAGATTATAGTAGGATGTAGCAAGAGTACAATTCGAAGTCCAGGACCATTTGTATGGGCAATGAGTGATGGCACATGGACAACACACTTGCCTATGGACGGGGAGGTAAGAGAAATCACCCTGGGCCTTCCCACTTTATGTCCAATTTGGAAGAAATCCCCATTTAACAGGAGCAGTGAAGCCTTGCAAATAAAAGCAAAGCGAGACGTCTCAGAAGACAAGAACCCAGATGACACTTGGAAGGAACCCTCTAGTGGAGTAAAGATTGGGTGGGCCCTAGAATCCTTGTTTGGTCCCATTGCAAATTATCGAAATAGAGAAATGCTATATAGACTCACAGGTCAGGTAGACAGATTAGCAAGAATCACACGAGAGGGATTTAAGGAACTCAATGTGCAATTACAGGCCACCACCAAAATGACCCTGCAAAATCGTTTGGCTTTAGATATGTTACTTTTGAAAGAACACGGAGTGTGTGGATATTTAAAGGGACAAATCGACCATTGCTGCATCCACATCCCAAATGTAACTGCAGATGTAGAACATGACATCAGTCAGCTAAAACAAATAGAGCATGCGGCACAAAAGGAACAAAAGGATTTAGCTACTAGCTGGTTGGGTAAAATCTTTGAAGGATTAGGATGGAATGTGAGTTCATGGATAAAGTCTATCCTTGAAAATCTGATAATTTTACTGATTATATTTTTAGTAATTTGGTTAGTTTACAGAATCCTGAAGAGAGAGATACAGAAAAAGGCATCTTGGAACAGGACCATAATGAAGGCATTGGCACGGAACCCAGCACCTTCAATCCGCAACAACATCCCGGACAAAGCCTATGACAACAGAGGATTTGAAGATGAACATCCAGTATGAACTCTGAAGCCTAATGGACTGTATTAAGTGAAAGCATTTACACTTAGTATATTAGAGTGAAAATACTTTCAAAGGGGGGAATGTTGGTGGAGGGTTAAAAATATAATTTCTAGATTGAGTAATATGTAAGGGGAGGAAAGTAGAGAACGTACAACTGGAACTTGACGCAGCTAGCTGGGAACAAGCGTCAGTTTCTGTAAACAGCTCCATGCTATTGTTTTAACCAAATCAAGTGTGGATCAGGGTAGAAGCGTAGGTATGATTTAAGATAGTAACTAAGGAATAGGATAATCAGTATCTAGGGGTGGGGGTTAGTTAACATGTGTATAATTTAAACTATAAAAATCACGAATCGACTCTGTATGCTTTGGACATCAGATTTGGGTGTATTATCACCCCGGTGTCCCGCGCGCTGGAATAAAGAACCGCATATGATCGCCTCTGTGTGGTTATATGTTTTCCTACGCTAACAAGGGGACCCTTTGCCATCTACCCGTTTGCCTCAGGTGAAACCGCAGTGTTATGAACAAGTTTCCCTGTCAAAAAAAAAAAAAGGCTGGGCTGTCCCTGTCCTAGCCCCATGGCGGGACAGCTCTGTCCCCCCCGGGGGAGAACACGGAGCACGCATTGGCATGTTGGGAGAGCTCTGGGAGTGTGCCCCCCTCCTCCCGGTTTGTGCCGTCGCCCAGCCTTTTGGAGGAATGGGGGTTTTTCCTGTTTAACCCCCACACCCCAGCCAGTTTGAGTGGAGAGGGAAGCTGCCCTGAAGAGGAGTTGCCTGGCAACACTTTCCTACCTCATTAAAAAGTGAAAAGGAGCGGCTCCGGCCTTAATTGCCCGGTTATTGTTCTTTGTAACTACCTCCTTCAGCAGGAGTGCCTCTGCTGCGACCAGGACCAATGCATATGCATTTCTATAGGTGGATCCTGGGAGGGTTTTTTAGGGAAACTGCACCCCGGGACAGGAAGCTGGATTCGTCAGAAGAGAATTGGATAGTGCCCTGGCTGAGCAGGGGGTGGATGCACCCCCTGGCCTGGTTTGAAGATTCGCCATGACCTGTGAGGAGCCTGAATGGAATGGAAGCTGACTTATTCAGACAACGGGAAACTCTCGAAGTTTTTCCCTGAGGGCAAAGAGCTGACTTTGCACACCAGTGGCAGACTGCTCACCGCCCTGCTTGCTGATGGTTGACCAGAGAGAACTCCTAGCTGTTCCTATGGGAACAAGGACTCGGCATCTACTGTTTGCAGTGGAACGATGAACTGGGACAGCACCTGCTCCTTCAGATGGCTGCAGCAGCGTGGAAAGCTCCAATCGGACTCTGCAATCCTGCTGATGACTTTAATAATGAGCTGATCACTTTAATAAAGAGCTGAATATTAATAAAGGCATATGCCCTGTTCTTTTCAGCAGGATCCCAGAGCCCCTTTTCCCCTCCCAGGGACCCTCTTCCAGCCGTGTTTGGGAGCCGGGCTGCTGCTGACCAGCCCCTGCTGTTCCTCTGCTACTACTCCAGTGTTTTTTGCTACACTGTAGCCCTTCACCCCCTGCCTGCCAGCACGCCCCGCAGTTCCAGCTACAGCTGTGGAGTTTCTGATACATCTCAGCTACCACTCTGGGATTTTGCTCATCCCTGCCGTTCCAGCTTGCTGTTTCAGAGGTCCTTACTACAACTCATTTCACTTTCCAGAAGGGCACCAGAATCTACTGCCCCTGGGGGGTTGTAAAGCAAGCCCCATTTCTATCCCTTCCCATCTCGGACAATCTGCCATTAACCACATGATCTCTGAGCTCACACCAGAGCGCCCTCTGCAGCAACAGAAGAATCATTGCATCTGCCCTGCCCACCAGAAGCCTCCCAGCACCCCTGCCAGCTGTGACCATAACTACACCAAAGGGGAATTTGCTTAAAGAGCAGGGAAGAGACTGTTTATTGAGTTTTCTGGGTGGTGTTTCTTTGTTGTTGCTGCCATTGTTGTTGCCTGTTTGCCTTGTTATACACATTCACAGCAGTAAAGAACTGATATTCCTTATCCCATAACTTTGCCTGAAAGCCCCTTAATTTCAAAGTTATTGTAATTTGGAGGGCAGGGGGTCATATTCTCCATTCCATGGGAGGTTTCCTGTAGTAGTGCATTCTTACACCCAAAAAAGGTGTTTCTATATAAGGGAAAGAGTTTCAGCTTACCTTGAAACATATAAAGAAGTTAAACTAGAATTTTCTATAGCCTGCTCATTGTGACTGGCTCAGTGCCAGCACAGAGACAGTGATTGGGTTTGGAAGTGCATCTCAAAGCCTGTTGCCAAGTTCATTGGGCAAGGTGCCAAATAGCCCACCTAAAAAATCAAGTACTAAAGGGACAGCACAGAGGTGCTAGGGGCTTTTTTGGAATGCCTTAGCCAGTGTCAGAGTGGTTTCTACCCTGTGTCTCCTTGTATTTCTTTGTTTTATAATGTTTATTATTTTTGTTGTTATTAAAACATTTTATTTTACAAAGCATGTCCAGAGAAGCCGTCTTGCTATTTATTAAGCCATTTCTCTGGAAGGCTGGACCCTCGGAGGTATTTGGGCCATTCCAATAGTTCCCACCTTCCTTGGCAAACACTTGTCTTTCAAACCAAGACAGTCTGAATGGGAATGAAGGGCAAAAACACCCCAGTGTGACTGGTCGAGAGATCTTGTGTATCCTTGGCATCAATTACCTCAGGAAAGGGTATTTCAAAGACCCAAAATGGCATTGTTGGCCTTTTGGGATAGCTGCTATGGAGACAGAGGAAATTAGACAGCTGAATACCTTGCCTGGGCTCTCAGATGACCCTTCTGCTGTGGGACTGCTGAGGATTGAAGAACAACAGGTACTGATCGCTACCACAACAGTGCACTGTCAACAATACCACACCAACTGGGATTCTGTGATTCCCATCCATGAGATGATTTGGGAATTGGAGACCCAGGGAGTGGTCAGCAAGACTTGTTCACACTTTAAGAGTCCTGTATGGCCAGTGTATAAGTCCAATGGAGACTGGAGAGTGACAGTGGACTATTGTGGCCTGAATGGAGTCACACCATCACTGAGTGCTGCTGTGTCGGACATGCTGGAACTTCAGTATGAACTGGAGTCCAAGGCAGTAAAGTGATATGCCACTATTGACATTGCTAATGTGTTTTTCTCCATTCCTTTAGCAGCAGAGTGCAGGTCACAATTTGCTTTCACCTGGAGTGTTGTCCAGTACACCTGCAACCAACTGCCCCAAGGGTAGAAATAGAGCCCCACTGTTTGCCATCGACGGATCCAGACTGCACTGGAAAAGGGCAAGGCTCCAGAACACTTGCAATGCATCAATGACACCATCATGTGGGGCCACACAGCAGAGGAAGTTTTTGAGAAAGGGGAGAAGATAATCCAAATATTCCTGAAGGCTGATTTTGCCATAAAGCAAAGTAAGGTCAAGGGACCTGCCCAGGAAATCCAGTTTTTAGGAGTAAAATGTCAAGATGAATGTTGTCAGATTCCAATGGACATGGCCAACAAAACAGCAGCTATGTCCCCACTGACCAGCAAGAAGGAAACACAGGCTTCCCTAGGCACTGTGGGTTTTAGGAGAATGCATATCCCAGAGTACAGCCAGATTGTAAACCCTCTCTACCATATGACCTGGAATAAGAATGATTTTAAGTTGAGCCCTGAACAACAACAGTATTTTGAACAAATTAAACAGGAGATTGTTCATGCAGTAGCCCTTGGGCCAGTGAGGACAGGACAAGATGTGAAAAATGTTCTTTACACTGCCATGAGGGAGAATGGTCCTTCCTGGAGCTTCTGGCAAAGAGTACCTGGGAAGACCCTAGGACGACCCCTGGGATTCTGGAGACAGGGATACAAATGATCCAAGGCCTGCTACACCCCAACTGAAAAAGAGATCCTGGCAGCTTATGAAGAGGTTCAAGACACTTTAGAGGGGATTGACACTGAAGAACAAGTTCTCCTGGCACCCCTACTGACAGTTCTGGGCTGAATATTCAAAGGAAAGTCCCTTCCACACATCGTGCCACTGATGCCACTTGGAGTAAGTGGATTTTTCTGATCACACTGGGAGCTTGAATAGGAAACCTCAGTTGCCCAGGGATTTTGGAAGCCATCATGAACTGGCCTGAAGGCAAAAATTTTGGACTACCACAGTAAGGGGAGGAGCAGCAGGTGACACGTGCTGAGGAGGCCCCACCATATAATTAGCTATCAGAAACTTAAAAGTTATAGGGTCTCTTCACTGATAGTTCCTGCCGTATCAGTAATACATTGAAAAGGGAAAGCTGCTATATGGAGTCCTACACAATGACTCGCAAAAGCTATTGAGGGACAAGGTAGATCAAGTCAGGTTGCAGAGCTGAAAGCCGCCCAGTTGGCTTTGGATATAGCTGAATGAGAGAAATGGCCAACACTGACTCATGGATTGGGGCAAATGCTCTGTGGGGGTGGACCAATGGAAAAAGACCGGTTGGCAGTACAGAGGTAGACCCATCTGGGCTGCTGAATTTTGGCAAGACATCTCAGCCCGAGTAGAGAACTTGTCTGTAAAAGTATATTATGTAGTTGCACAGGTACCCAAGAGTCAGGCTACTGAAGAACATCTCAACAATAGACAGGTAGATAAAGCTGCCAAGATTAAAGCGTCTTAGGTAGATCTGGACTGGCAACACAAGGGTGAATTATTTCAACCTTGGTGGGCCCATGATGCCTCAGGTCATCAGGGAAGAAATGCAACATACAGATGGAATCATGACAGGGGTGGACTTAAACATATTTAACTCCAACATATCCCAGGTTATCCATATCTGTGAAATGTACTGCAATCAAGCAGGCCAAGTGGGTAAAGCCTCTGTGGTATGGTGGACGATGGTTGAAATATAAATATGGGGAGGCCTGGCAGATTGATTACATCACACTGCTGCAAACCTACCATGGCAAACACTACATGCTGACAATGGGGGAAACAGCCACTGGATGGCTAGATGTACGCTGTGCCTGACACCACTGCCCAGAACACCATCCTGGGCCTTGAAAAGCAAGTCCTGTGGCAACACAGCACTCCTGAGAGAACTGAGTCAGACAACAGGACTAATTTCAAAAGTAGTGTTGTTATCAAAAAACCAGTAAAAATAAAAGAAACTCCTTAACACCGACATAGTATTAAGAAGCAGGCATTGTTTATTCAGTCAGATGCACAGGGAGATATCTCCTCCAAAATTGCCGAGCTCGTTGTAGGGGTAAAAGTCTTTATAAGGTCTTACAACACCTTAGTATCTAAGTAGAGTAATTTATTTACACAAAAGCATATATCTGAAGGTGCAAGAGTTCTAAGAGCGGTCTTACAATACAATCAATTATAAACATAAACAAGCAAAGTCTAAATAAAACAATAGCCAAAGCATAGAAATCTTAACAAACAAAACTCTAACGAAACAACAAGCAGAGCACAGAATTCCTAACAAGCAGAACTCTAGTAAGACTATAAACAAGCATAAATCTGACATTGCAGCCTCCCGGTAAATCAACCTCCAATCTCCTGACCCCAAGCAGCATTTCCAACCGTGGGGTCACAATAACAGAAAGGGAACACAAGATCACAGATCCCAGACAGGGGTCCCGTCCACAGGGATCGCGATAGCAGTGGGGGCCCCGGGGTCCCTCCCCACGCAGAGTCCCTGGCGGTCCCGACCAGCCCACTGGTGGCAAGCGCTGCAGGGGGGAAAAGGGGAGAACCCCAGGGCCCGGATCCCTTGTAATGGGGACTGCGATGTATAATACCTTAAAATCCCGTTTCGGCTCCCTGTCAAGGATCGTTCCTCAGGTTGCAGAAAATGGAGGTTGAATCGATGGATCGAATTGATCAATCAATCGATGCCTCCACCTCCAACCCAGAGGCCTTTTATGCCAAATTACAAAATGCATATTCATATATTTTATCTACACACTAACCAATCTAGGTACAATTCTAAAGTTCGTAAAACTACGAAAAACAGCGTCAAAACCTACGTACATAGCATATCTATTAACGTAAAACTCTATCTTACTAGCATAAGGTTCTACCTTGTTGTACATAAAATTCATACTAAAAATTATAAACAGTACTCTACTCTATTTTTGTTGTGTCTATACTCTATCACTAGGCCTAAAGCTCTGTCCTTGTACACTAACAACTAGGATTTAGGGCATGTAAAACTTAAAGCTGAGGGTTAGATTTCTACTTTATGCATCTAAAGCTTTATATATTCTAATTTTTCTAAAGGTTTTAATTCTATCTCTGTACTTCTCACTCTCTGCGGAGGATCCATGGAAACATGGACTCCAACACAAAATATTGTGCATGTTGAGTACAGGAAAGTTCCTGTTTATATATAGTATTTTACATACATATTCATTGATTGTCCCAGAATAAGCATACATATGATAATCATTTCCCCAAAATAATTAACATATTGCCCTTCCCATTTATGCATGTGTTCTTCTCTCCTGGGTGTCTCTTTGATGGTCCCTAGTGGTCAGCAATCCCAAAGTCACACCTGACCAATCAATGAACTTGTAAAAGTTGAAAGAACTGGGGTTAGTTGCTTTCCAGTTCTCCTTTTTACAGAAAAGGCATTGTGCAGTTCCATAGGCCAGTGAGTTTTGAAGAATAAGCACTGAGTTAACTCAGCAGGTGTAGAGAATTTTTCATCTGGCAACATCCTCCCCCTTTGAGGCTTGTGAAGCTTGTCTTCCCTTCAGGCATTCATAAGCCTCACTTTGCTTTTACTAACATCATTTAAGTTCCTCCCATTGCATTAAAACAATCATAAAACAATCATGTTTTTCATGCAGCTTAAAGTATCATAATCAAAATTATTACTATGATCACAATTATACTTTGCAAAAGTGAGGCCAACCAATCACTCAAAGAAAATGCAAGTCCTTTAAGTGTTTTATTTAACCAGTTGCTTTCTAATCCTGCCCTTAATTCTCTGCTGGATGAAGCGTACGATTTTATCCTCTGTCTGATCATCCATTTTAGCAGTCACATTTGGAATGTGCATGTAGGAGGATAGCTTGTATCATAAGGTAGAGCTATCCACACCTGGGCCTCAAACTAGGCCTCAGACCAGGCCCCAGGCCTGGCCTAGCAGGCCTCAGTACGTTCAGCATATGTACTGAGAGATAAACTTATCTACTACTGGGAATGTCTTAAGGTAGTAGGGTCACTAACATAGAACAGTTACTGGAAAGACACGGTGGCTACCTTAAACTGCAATAGCTTACATATTTCTGTATTCTCACTGCCTATCAGAATGCACCTGTTCTTGTAAACTATTCTGTCTGTATTTAACCCACCATCTCACAGAATAAAGCGGATTACGTGCTTAGAACCATATTGGTGTGGACGCACGTTATTCTAGCCCCCGATCTACCAGGGCTCCGCCTTTATCTGGCGCCTGAACTAGGGACGGAGCCTGGTCAATACGGCTTAGACGCTGTCTGTTCAAGACTCAGATATTGTCCGCCAGGCTTTGATGCTGTACGCGGAACTTATTTACCGTCCACCGGGCTTCAATGCTGTAAGTGAGACGTATTAGCCGTCGCTAAGCTTAGATGCTGTAGGCAAGACTTAAATGTTGAAGACCTCGCTTGATTTGGGACGTGTGTGTGTCGCTTACGGAACACAGTCCTGGATACTCGGGGCAGATCGGGGAGCGTCTGTCGATTGGATTGGTCAGGAAAGGCGACAGTGCCACCTACTGTCAGCAGAGAGAAGGTAAGAGCGGCAGACGCGGAGGGTTTCAATTATGGACCGGTACCTTTTGGCTGCCATGCAGCTTGTAGCGTCCATTGTCTCGAAAAGAGGCGAAAATATCAAAGACTCTGATAGAAATCACGTAATCCTATGGATTCGGGAAGAAGGAAAGCGAAAGCGGCCAGCATCTCTTTGCAGAGAAGCAGGACGGAAAGAGAAAGGCAGATTGCTATGGGACGTTGTAGTTTTACCCGGAAAAAGAGCAAAGAGACGTTCAGAGTTAAGCGTAATTTGGGAAAAAGCAATAAATACCTTGCGAACATTCGCAGAAAAGAGCAAAACCGTAATTTTAGCCGGAGAAAAACAGATTCCCTGTCCCTCTGCTTCCCTCTCCAAGAAAAAGGAACAACAGGAAAAATCTAAGGTAGCCAGACGCTTCAGTGGAGATTCCATGCATTCCACGCATTCCGAGAGTGAGAATGCAGCTTCGCCTTGCCCCTCCCTTTGTTCGTCTCTGGCTGTCCGTGCAGGGAAAAGGCAGGAAATGCTCCCTCCACCTCTCGGGCCGAATGAAAACAAACAAGAAGTGACCCAGCTGCCAGACCCGGGAGGTGGTGCGAAAGATGAGAAGGCAAGAGGGGCCGAAGGCGGAACAAGGAGGGCACAAGTGATGCAACAAGGAGGCGGATCTGAGGGCGGCAGCAGCAGCGGAGCGACCGGCAGTGTTCCTGGCTTAGCCGTGTTTTTTTTTTTTTTTTTCTCTGTCCCGCTCAAAAACATAATAAACAAGATGTCTACTAATGAGAATGCCAGCACACCGTCAGCTCAATTAGAGGCTCCTATGCCCCTGCAGTCTGCCAATCAACTGCACTAGCCGACGGACTGGGCTCTGAAATCTTCTTACCCCCCCCCCTTCGCTGAGTGCAGAGGCATGTCAGTGTCGTCTTTGAAGATAAGCAAGCATCGTAACTCGACCCTGTGTCGTGCTATTACCCAGGAAGCTTTCAAGATTGTTAAACAGAGACAGTGAAAACATGCAACAAGTGGAAATTGCAAGAAAAACACCAGAAAAAGAAGGGAAAATAGTCATCTGTCCCTCTGTTGTGAAAGAATCCATCACTGTGTGAGAAATCGTGAAAAAGAAAGATATATCCTATCATGAAAAAGATAGAGCAAAAAATGAAATAGAAAGGAGTTCTTAGCTAGAGTTATTAACTCTGTGTAAGGATGAGTTGTTTCTACATTTTGATGTTGTTAAAATTAATTTTTGTGTGAATTAATTTGAATTTGAGTTAATTATCGTTAAACATATAATTTTAAAGCTTGTTTTTAGGATTTGGGCCCTGATAAGTTTAAGTTAAGTTTAAGTCTATATTTAAATGTTAAGGAGTTTAATTAATAATGAACCTTTAGTGAGTTACCATACATATAGAGTTTATAAAGTTAATGAGGGTTGTAGATTTTTGTTGAGACTTACTTATGTTAGATTTAAGAGTTAGTTGATTTAAAGAGTGTTTTATAATTTGTAAAAGATATAGTTGTTTAAGTTGTAAAGTTTAGTTAGAAAAAAAAAAAAAAAAGCGAGAAAGAGGGAAGAAACAGGTTTAACTGAAATGATAATAACAGAACATTGATAAAGAAGATTTAAAATGATGCAAATTGTTAGATCCTTAATTGTATTGTTAGTTGTGAGTTGTCTTAGTGTATGAGAGTTTTAAAAGATAAGAGTTTTAAAATATAATTCGATGACATGTTAAGTATATAAATTAGTAGCATTTGTAAGTTGATGTCCAAGTTTTTATGTTGTGTTATTTGTCGATAGGGTTTTCTAACAAGTACTTGTCATTTTAAATGATTCTATTTATCTTTTTAGCCATCTAAATATTTCATGAATGTTGTTAACAGATATGGTTGTATTATTAAGTGCAAGTCAGAATTTTTTCTTAAGTGTCATGTTAAGTATATAGTTTGTCTCTTTTGTAATCAATCTTGTATGTTTTATGCAATGTTTTAGCATGTCCTTTTGAAGCTTCATTTGATTCTTTTAACTGTGTTACGCATTTCGATTGAAATGAGATTTTAGGCTTGTTTTGGTACCTCTTGTGTGAGTTGAGACATTGCATTTCAGTTTGTTAAATCTTTAAGTGTTTTTCAGAAGGTCTTGGAGAGAGATACCTGAAGCATCATTGATGATTTTTCTATCAGGTGTTGATCCCGTGATTGCTCCAATTGGTACTCAACTGTTTTCAAGAAGAGTTCCAGAAAAGACGAGTTCCCGAGTGATCGGAACAATTTTTTATCTTAGCTTTTAAATGTCTTTTATGTAATGATATTGTGACAGTTTGTTGTATTTTAGGCATTTTATGTTTATTGTTGTTAGAAATTGTCTTTAAAAGATATGCTAAAAACATCACTCCAATTTAGAGTTTGAGTTCTGGTCAAACTCTGACTCTAACTTGGACGGATGGTGTTTGTTAACGAAGCCCAGAGGTTTCTGCTCCAAAAAATAATATGCAAGTTATCTTAACTTGACAATTTGATCCGATCAGAATGACAGCTGAATCAGCTTGGAGTGAAGATTGTCATCTTTACCCGGGAGGAGATGTCAAGGTTCACTAAAGAAAAGCGTTTCAGCAGTTTGCAGTCTCTGGGGTGATAGAAGAAATAGTTTGATAATCGCTTATCACTTTCATTAGTAAGCAAAATTCCTATTCTATTTCCTTGTCTCTGAGAGTGCTAACTCACATACCAGGTCTGTTTTAGTTTCTTTTCTGCAAGCTGTAGACTCGATGAGATACTAACAAAAGCTGAACCAGATGAGAAGACAGCAACACAGACACAGCATTGCAGCTGCGTTGACAGAAGTAACCCTGGCTGCTCAGTGACAGCAGAGAAGTCTTCAGCTGTGAAACATCATCAAGCAGTGCAGAAGAAGAGGAGACAGCAGATGATTTGAAACTTTAATCTAGAACCTGCGTATGAATGAAGAGCAAGGACTGAATATAGTGTGCTCTCATCTTTTTGCTTTTAGCAGCTAAGATCTTTGAGTTTTTCTTAGGTAACTCAAATAGTGCTTTGCTCATAACAGTATATGTAGAAGCAGCCAACCGTGTCACAGACCCAGTTTGGATAGCTCTAAAGAAAAAAGGGGGGATGTGTAGGAGGATAGCTTGTATCATAAGGTAGAGCTATCCACACCTGGGCCTCAAACTAGGCCTCAGACCAGGCCCCAGGCCTGGCCTAGCAGGCCTCAGTACGTTCAGCATACGTACTGAGAGATAAACTTATCTACTACTGGGAATGTCTTAAGGTAGTAGGGTCACTAACATAGAACAGTTACTGGAAAGACACGGTGGCTACCTTAAACTGCAATAGCTTACATATTTCTGTATTCTCACTGCCTATCAGAATGCACCTGTTCTTGTAAACTATTCTGTCTGTATTTAACCCACCATCTCACAGAATAAAGCGGATTACGTGCTTAGAACCATATTGGTGTGGACGCACGTTATTCTAGCCCCCGATCTACCAGGGCTCCGCCTTTATGTGCACACAACAAGTATTGTTCAAATCCAAGTAACCACATATTCCATGTTCATGTAACAGCAATCTGTCTAAAACCAATCTGTTTTGTAAGGTCATTTTAGTTGTGGCTTGCAATTGTTCATTTATTTCAGCAAACCCCAATTGAGTTGCATTTGTTAAAATTTCCATTTGCGGAGTCAAATTTTGAATGGCTAGTCTATTCCTAAAGGTAAATATTTGTGGAGTAAAGATGGATTCTAAAATCCATCCCACTATTGCTCCTATACTTGGATGTTTCCAAGTTTCATCATGTCAAACTTTTCCCTAGTCAGATTCCCAAATTTTTGTGAAATTTCTGACTAAAGCTCCCTATTGAACTGGATTTTCTGTAGAGGTTGGTGTTGGCAAGCAAGCTGTTGTCAGGAAAATTCCTCAAATGCCAGAGGTTTATGTCCAAAAAGGAGACAGAGGAGTCCTGCAACTTTATTAGAATAAAGGGAGACAGCCCACTGGGGCACATGCCCGAGGGATTTTCTCTCTCTTGAGGTTTTGGAAGGTGCAGACTCCTTTTATCTTGAACTCCTGGCCACATGGTGCCCTCTTTCTTTCCCTGTTGACTGAGATACTAGGAAGGTACAGCCTCCCCGAACTGCCTACCACATATTCTCCCCTTGAACCTGTTATTTTACCCCAAAGTTCAGAAGTTCAGGCTTGTGCAGACCCACTTGTCTCTTTCAGAAGTCAAGCTGTCTGGGCTCTGCAACAAACCTTCTGCCCAAAGTCAGTAGAGACATTAAGACTGATTTCAAAGACATTAACACCCATACCTTTACCCATCAAATTTTAAAGGCATTAGCACACATCTTTCCTCTCGCTGTTATAGAAATTAAATTCTATAATCTGCCAAAATCTTGCACTAGTTTTAAGATCACATTCCCCTTCCCAGAGGTTAAGAACATAGCTTCTATTATTATTATAAATATGCAATTATATGCAATATGCATCTTCATCTAGGTCCAATAAGTAGTATCCCCTTAGAAAATCATATTCTATACCTAAAACTATAGGATTTATATTAAAAAACCTCCGAGGTGTTAGTCCGTCTTGTTTCTGCTGTGTTTAATGTGTGGTTGCTGGTTTTACCTGCATGTAATGAACCCAGAGTTCGATTCCTTCTACGTTGTGTGCAGTGTAGGTTACCAGGTGTCGTTATTGTTTTAAGGATGGCATGATAATAATGACATGACTCCCAGCTTACTTAGCAAGTGAGAGCGATCTTTATTCTTCAAAACCCTCTTTTTATACAGTACTTCGGTACAATGAATATGATTGGTCATTTAGAGCCTACACCTCTTTGTAAACATCCTCACCAGTAAACAAGTTAGAAAAACACCACCTGCTAATGGTTTTTCACCTCCCAAGGATTGCTTGGATTCCTCCTTAGGATTTTCCCAGGCCAGAAAGAGACAGTCACTTGTCTTTCACACAAACTATAGCCAGTATCTGAAGCCTAAAAACTGACCACTGTCAGTTCCAACAACCAGGAGGACTTGATATGGTCCCTTCTACTTCTCTTGGATTGGTCCAAAATTCCAGGTTCTTATACACACTGTATTTCCTGGTCAAAAAGGATGTACAGGATAGTCTAGCCCCAATGATCTGTTGACAATGTTGGACCTTTTAAGACTTAAAAGAGTTAGTTCCAGTACTATTAAATATTAATTTCACAAAAAAATTTTGAGACTTCCCTTGCCTTCTTGGTGCAACATGGGAAAGCTTCTGGCCATCCAGAAGTATCTATGGGGATTGAAACAGAGAGTATAATGGAACTGATAAAGGAGCCTGGTACCTTAGGCCTGATCAAGCCAGAAACATGGGAGAGACACACATAGAAAAAGGCTCCCTGGGGTACAAGTGACCAGAAAATATGTTGTGAAACTTTGTAATGATTACCAAGTAACTAATGTGATAAAGAATGTATAAACAAAGAGAATTGTTACCAAAACCAGAACCCTATATAAGTGCCATACAAGAAAAACCCTGTATAAACGCCTTGTATGCTCAATAAATTTGGCTTCTGATCTGAACTCATGATGTCCCCGTCTCCATTTATAAGACCCCAATTCCTTGTTTTGTGCGTGGAATACCATGTCAGTTTGGTGTCTCGTGGTTGTGTGACCCTTAGGCGCATATTGAGTGTTTTAATTATAAAAGAAAACATTGGAGTCTGTCACACCTCTGATATCTGCTGTGTGCGTGGTGTTGTGTGAGGGGGCTAAGAGCTGATGAAAGTAAGAAAATATTGCAACCAATGGTGGTCCCTTTGTCTATTAGGCAGCAGGAAAATGGCCTGTGAATGGTACTTGAAACTACAATACTTTGTTGCAGTTAATGTTTTTCAGGAGAGGATCGAAGTAAGATTAGGCAATGTAGGCAGATCTTTTTTAACTCGGAGAAATAAGCCTGAGTGGCAGAAGCAATGTGGCATAAATTTGGCTCTGCAGGATTCTTTTGTGTTAGCATTAGAAAAGGATAACAAGTGGAAGATGAAGAGATGTTCTGCATGTAGTATAGGGCAGAGGTGTTTGAAGTTAGCGGACAAACATAAAAGAGACCATTATAGACATTTGGGATTTACAGCTGAACTATCCAAGGCCAGCTGCACACTTGTTGCAGCCATGAGGCCTAGTAGGCCTCTCTGGTGGTCAGTCTCCTAAAGGCAAAGAAATGCCTAGTCATGGTGACTCGGCCAAATAACCCCTCTTCCGCGCTTGGACCCTCTCTTATCTCCCTGTAAGACAATAGGTCACTTTCTACCCCGACTCATTCCATTGGACCATTTCTCAAAACCTCGGTACCCTATAAAAACCCCACTTTTCCCCCAGCTCAGTAGAAGAGCTGTCCCTGAAACCCTTCACGGAGGATGCCAATAAAGATTCATCTGTGGAACTTCATACAGCGCTTCTCCTCTCTCTCCCTGTGTCTGCCAAGGCACTTAGCAAGCTTGTGAGCTGAATATCACAAGAGCTGAAATCACTGCAAAGAGCTAAACACTGCTAAGAGCTGAATATCACTGATAACTAAGCTTGCTAAGTATTGCCTGTGCCTGGGAGCTTTGCCTTAGTTACTTTGGGCAGGAGGTACTTAATTGTACCCCCTATCCAGGAACAACCAAGGTAGCCGAGACCTACTGAAGCTACTGGGAGAAAACACACACTCTCCTCTAACTGCTCCCTCCTGTCAAGCCCAAGCGGTAGTGAGGATGGGATGGATGATCCTGCAGAGGGAACAAGTTCAGGGACTCCAATAACAGCATGGAAAAGAAGTAAAGCGCAAAAGGTTTTGCCTTTAATAATCCCTCTGAGGGAGGTAATAGGTCCCAGAGGAGGAACAATGCAGGTGAAAGTTGCCTTTTCCACTAGTGATCTGAATAGCTGGAGACAAGAAGTTGGAAAATACAGAGAGGATCCCGGGAAAGTTGCAAAAAAGTTTGAGTTGGTGGTAAGGAACTAGGACCCTGATTGGTGTGATATTGCAGAGCTTAAGCTTCAGAAAATGAGAGACCCTGCAAGCAGGGACCTGGAAGCATCATTATAAGAAGTTTGGAGAGTATATAATAACAGGGACAAACAAGAACAGAAAAAACTGACCACAGCTATAGTGGCTGTGCTGGATCAGCACCAGAATGGAGGGCATGGTCAAGGACAGAGCAGAGGTGGAAGCAGCAGAGCTAGCTCAAATCAATCACAACCCAGACTGAAACTGAATCAGTGTGCATTTTGTAAAAGAGAAAGTCACTGGAAGCACCAGTGCCCTGACCTGGCAAATCAAGTGCAAGAGGTTGTCACCACAGCCATAGGTAACAATGAGTGATGCAGACTGGCAGATCTGACCCTAGCAGACCCGCTGGTTAAAATGCAACTAGGAAATGATAAAGAAATTGAATTTTTAATTGATACTGGAGCCACATTTTCAGTTTTGAATCAAGCTTTGGTGCCTAAAAGTGAAAAATACATTAGAGTCAAGGGAGCCACAGGCCAATCAGAAACTGCATTATTTTTAAAACCACTTGAATACAAAACTGGGAAAAAGATGGGAATACATCAATTCCTCTATTTACCAAATTCACCTAAATCTTTGTTAGGGAGGGATTTACTTTAAAATTTGGAAGCAACAATTGAATTTAAAGAAGAAGAAATAAAATTTGAAGTGCTAGAAGACAAGTTCTAGCATTAGGATTATCAACTGAGTCAGAGCCAGGAAATAATGACACTTCTTTGAAACAAATATTGAATCAGGTGCACCCAGGGGTATGGGATACTGATACTCAGGGAAGATCAAAATTAGCTGACCCTATTAAAATTGAATTACAAACAGGAGCAAGGCCAGTGACTAAGAAACAATGTCCCAGAAGATTAGAAGATAAAAAAGGAGTAGAGCCCATAATTAATAAGTTTTTAGCATTAGGACTACTGAAAGAATGTGAGTCAGAATTTAATACCTCCATATTGCCAGTAAAGAAGTCTAATGGAACCTATAGATTAGTACAAGATCTGTGAGCAGTTAATGGAATTACTAAAAGTATCCATCTGATAGTAGCTAATCCTTACATGCTGCTAACAAAATTATGAGAGGACTTCATCTGGTTTTCAGTCATAGATCTCAAAGATACCTTCTTCTGCTTACCTCTCACAGAAGAGAGTCAGATAATTTTTGCATTTGAATGGGAAAATCCTAGTACAGGAAGGAAAAGCCAACTTACCTGGACAGTGTTACCTCAAGGGTGCAAAAACAGTCCCACACTTTTTGGAAATCAGTTGGCTAAAGAATTAGAGCAATGGCAATCTCCACCTGGGAAAGGTACACGTCTACAATATGTAGATGACTTGTTGATTGCTACAAAAACTTCTCGAGTGCCTTGAGTGGACAGTGAGCCTGTTGAACTTTTTGGGACTGAATGGCTATCAAGTTTCTCAACAGAAAGCTCAGTTGGTGCAACAACAGGTGACCTACCTTGAATATGAGATCTCTGGAGGACAATGATCTTGAGGAACCAGACTGAAAGAAGCAATCGGCCAAACACCTAAGCCATGAATTGTAAGACGTCACATTTTCCTTGGAATGACAGGTTGGTGCTGATTGTGGGTATATAATTATGAACTCATTGCTAAACCTTTATATGAACTGGTAAACGTCACTAAAACTGCTATGGTATGGACTCCTGAAGTTGACAAAGCATTCAAAGAATTGAAGCGCAAACTTATGAGAGCTCCAGCTCTTGAATTTCCTAACGTGAGTAAGCCTTTCTGGCTGTTCTCACATGAGAGGCAGAGGATAGCTCTGGGAGTCTTAGCACAGCAATTGGGCCCCTATAAAAGACCAGTAGCATATTTCTCCAAGCAACTGGACACTTGTCAAGAGCCAAAGGATGGTCGTGATGGTTTGTTTTGATTTCAAAGTGCAAAAAGAGGCAATGAGAACTTAGTTCAAGTAAAATCAGTTGTATCTTTATTGATACACACAATTATGCAATAGAAGAGAAGGGAAAGAAAAAGAGAGAGAGAAGAGAGGAAAAGGGGGGTTATAGCTACCAACAAAAGAGACGAGAGTCCTCGTGACACTGGAAACCAAGACCACCTTCGCAGTCCTCGTAGCGCGCGCCAATAGATCTGTCTTGTCCGTTGGGGAGGCCTCAGAGACTCCCCTTCTTGGGGTGATTATTATAGTTCTTTTTCGAGGCGAAGGGCAACATGCCAGGAAGGGGGAGAGATCTCGTGGGCTTTGCAGGTGTTCTCTTCACAATAGAGGAGCAAGGTGGTGTGCCCGAGCCTTCACAGCAGGTACGGTCAGTACAGAAACAGCAAACATGGCCTTAGCAAACACGGCCCAGGAACCGTAACAGCCCCCCATTGTTCATGCACAGGTCTCTGAGGAGGGCGTCTCGGTCCAATAGCAGCAGCTGCAGGGAGAAGCTTGGATCCCGCCTCGGTCAGGCCAGCAGCCCAGGGTCTGTGGGAGTCTCAGCCTCTGACAGTCGTGAGGCAGATGAGGGACCTTTGGATCGACTGTTACACCACCCCATGACTCACGATTGTCATCAAGAGAGATCCACCAGCCGAGTTTGTTGTGTTGTTCTGAAGTCTTCAGGACTCATTGTCAGTAGCATACCCTGGAAAAAAGAGATGAGAGGGAGAGAGAGAGAGAATAAGAGAAATAGAGGGAGAAGAAGGGAAAACAAGAGATGTATAACAATGATTAATATTGATTATTAAAAATCTCAAAACAAATCACAATGATATTAAAATCTTAAAACAAATCCAAATAATAGTCAATATTGATAAATAAAATTCTTAGACAAATTGTAATGATAAATGATTCACAAAGTCAAATAATCAAGACAAAATCTTAACAATATTAATTCAAAACAAGATCATAATAATATTAATTAAAACAATTTTGATTAACAAAACAGAAATCATTGTAAAAGAATTTTTCAAATAGCATGAACAAATTTTAAAAGTGATCAACACAAATCACACAAAATCAAAAATACATAATTGGCTTAAAAATATGTATCGCTAGGATTTCTTTATCTTACTTAGGCAAAATCCATTTCACACTCCGCGGCTATGGCCTACTTGTAAAGTTTGTCTTATGTCAACATCTCTAAGTACGTGTATTGTCTCTGAGTATATCTATCGGAGGGCGTATGTACACTAAATTGTGTGCATACATCACAGAGGTTAACCGTTTCAGCTGTTTCATCACTCTCCATCTCAAAAAGAATGAGATTGCTGATAAAACAAAACCAATCAAAATCAAAATCAAAATAACAACCATGGGATGAGACAATTTATTGAGGACACCCGTAGCAGTGGGGGACCACCCAAAGAGAGTATCCATCCACCTGTGCTCGGCATCTTTTCTTACCCTTTCCAGAACACGGTGGATTTCTTCCACATTGTGATGGACAGTTATCAAAGTCTTTTGTCCATTTTTCTTAATTTTCTTTAAAATCCTAATTAAATCTTGGTGAAGCAAGAATTGCTTTGTTAAGGTGAGGTTCATCCCAATCGGAGTAGGCCATAGCTTGTGGATCAGTGTGTAGATAGTAGAAGCTGATAAGATGTAACTGGAGCTGAGTATAAAAAATCACAGGCTGTATTTCTAGTAGTTACAAACACAAAAATTTGAATGATTCTTAGTTTCTAATATAACATTCTCTATGGTTACTACATCACAAGCAGTCCTAAAGCATGCACATCCATTGCCTATATACACAAGAACTGTTTCAGAAGTCTCATTAGGATGTACTTCAAAGTGACAGATATTCTGCTCTGTGTCTAAACAAATGTCTCGTGCTGTGATTGCGTTACTTTCACAGATAAACCCTTGTTGTTCTCGGACGATGCAGGACTCTAAGTTAACAGTTTGCCATTTTTCACTGACTTGACGGGCCCACTCTCTATGCTCGAGAGGGTAGAGAGTAGCTCCGTTGAGGTTCAGTCCTAATGCAATGATGGGAAATATTGTATACACTGAAGCATTGCTGATAGTTAACACAAAAGCTGTAGCTGTGTTTGTTACTGAATTGTAAGTGAAATTCACTAAGTTCCACCGGGATTGGAAATCTTTTTCAAAATCATTGGCATTATCCCAAATTATTTTCCAAATTTCAGTGGGAAAAATTCCTTCTTCACCTTCTCTTATAATCGAGGCAGCACCTGACTGCATCCACAACTGAGCCTGGACACAGCTGAGAGCCAGAGAGATTGTTTTGAGTAACATTAGGAGCATCAATTATCAATTTGTGATCATTTGTGTTTACCTTTTCCCAATTTGGTAATATGTTGGATAAAAGCCACCGAGTCGTTCCTAAAGCCAATAAGGACGACTGTAGGGGGTGTTGTAATTTGGTCAAATCTCTGGCTGAGGCAGCCAATTTGTTCATTAGTACCTCTGAGTCAATGCTGTTCAAAATTCCCAATCCTGTTCCTACGGCACCGGTAATGTCTCTTGGCATGTCTCTTAGGGGGGCTGTGCCTTCGCAACCATGTCGTCCATCCTTCAAAAAAGGTTTGCAAGAAAGGTGAACAAGCAGGCTGAATTTCAGAGACGTTAGTTTGCACCAATAGTTTAACTTGTTTGAGAGACCATATCGGATTAAACAATAGTTGTTGTTGGCCTGTTTTCCTGATTATATATGGTCCAACTTTAAAGATTCTCAGGCTTAGTATAACTGGTGGTTGTGCTTGAGTGCTAGTGCTAAAAGTAACAGGTTGAGCTACAGCATTTATTTTAAACTTTAAAGAAAGCCCTTCATCATCATCGGCCCAAAGACAAACTACTTCTACAGTCTGTTAAAATAAAATCATACCAACAATCCTGTACGCTAGGGGACGTGCAAACCCTGTCATACTTTGCCTGGTCTGTTGAAACAGTAATTTGAATTGCTTTGTGTTGGGCAGTTCCATTAATCATCCGACAGCCTACACTAAGTCTTTCTCCTATCCTCCCTTGTAGCTGCCAGATCCTATCTTGGTGTTCCCACTCCCTCCCAGTGTACTCTCAGGGTTGTAGTTTTCCTGAGATTCTCCTTGGGGTTGGTGTTCCCCAAGGTAATAAGGGTCTCCCAAGGTTGCTGTTCCCTAGGAGTTTCCCCTGGGTTGCTGTTCCCAGAGGTAATAAGGTTTTCAGTCTTCTCTTTGCCCTAAGTGTTACACACCAGAGGTAGAGACGACAAACTGAGTCCGCCAGTGCACATTTCCAAGGTTGTTTATTCTTCATTATCTCAGTCCTTTTTCAACTCTGCCAGGCACTTCCCTGGCAGGGTACCTTATCTTAGTTCTTTCTCAGCTCTGCAAGGTGTCTCCACAGAGCAGGACACGTGGCAGACTGGGCAGATCAGAGAGCCCCGTACCTTATGTACGGTCCCCTTGACCCAACCACTGTCCGAGACGTATTTTTTATTTACAAAATTTTACCAATACCTATTACCTATACTAACATGTCAGTTCTACTCTAAACCAATCTCTAAAACCCAACTCAGCACAAGATGGGGGACGAGAACAAGAACAAGGAAGACAGGGGCCACTCCCCAATTCCTCCATCTTGTCTCTTCAGCCCCATATGCTAAGAATCCTAATTTCTATATTTATATTCTATAATAAACCATCCACTACTTATTTCAAATTCTTAGGATTTGTGATTCTTCCTGCATGTGAGTGTTCACTCCCATGGACAGGGATCAGAGGCAGTGTCCTCCTGGGACCTGTGTGGGTCTAACTGACCCCCCTGTCTTGATCCCAGACCCCCCTGTCCGGTCTCCAAACCCTCCAGGGTGGCCAGAGGGATGTTCTAGACTCCGACAGTGTACACTTGATTATCATGCATAACAACAGTTAACAGGTTCAAACCTTTCACATTTCCTATGGATCCAGTAAAGTGAGTAAAAGCTTGGGACCATGGCCATTCGATGTTAAGTAGGTTTTGGGAGCTGGAAGTGATAGAATGGTTGAGGGTGCTGCTAGTTCTCTCTGTCCTTTGCGATGTGGTTGCTAATTTGTGGTGTGATTGTGTGTACTATTTGTGGTGTGATAGAACGGCTAGAAGTGCTTTCTACTATTTCTACTATTTGGGATGTGATAGGAGTACTCCGAGTTATTTCTACGATCTGGGATGTAATAGGTGTACTTTCTGTTACTTCTATAACAAATGGGGCTGCTGTACTCAGTATGGGCTTAGCCATAGCGTTTATTCTAAATTTATGAGCTAAGCCTCTCAGACCTAACTGGTTTGCTGAGGTATTGAACCAACTACATGATACATCAATTGTTTGGGTTAGGATAAAATTATACCAACAGTCAGCAGGTTCAGTTTTGCATTCTTTTGTAATTACTACATTGTCAGTCTTGGAATCCTGTGTGTGACGTCAGCATATTCTAAGGGGAATTTGTTTAATGCATTTCAATTTAGTTGTGGAGCAAAGTTCTGCCGTGAGTTTAGGGTGCAAAGCTTTCATCCCACCTAGCTCTAGGAATTTTCCAGCAACTGAAACCGAGGAAGCTTTTTCGTAAAGAGACCCTTCTACCTTTCTGCATGACACCTGGATCTTTTCACCTACAGTTCCACTCAAAGCCTGTGAGTGAGCGTTTCGATCCCACCTCCATTCACTCAGCCGATACGGTTTGGAATTACGCAGTACCACCGTTGCCAGAGTCGGGCGACATCCTCCGAGGCTGGAGTAAGATCCCATGGTGGTGGTGTGTCTGTAGGTGGCTTCGGTCCATGGTCACTCAGCTGGTTCTTGGCCACGGAGTTGTGGAAGGGCGCAGAGAAGAATCACTAGCTTTAGCATGGTCCTTGTCATCTTCTTTCAGCCATCTGTTAAAAGTAAACACAACAAAAATCTGCCACTAAGGGGCAGAATAGTTAAAATGAAGGGACTATCCAGCGTGTGTTTATCTGATGCTCCTTCCCCAGGGCATCAGATGCAACCCACGCAAATTTATTCAGAGGAGTTTTCAGTACTAGTGGTACATCTCCGACAGCAGGGAGATTCACTAGAACTGGTTGTCCAGGGTAATGAGCTGGATTTTTGGATTCATCTGGTCCCCGTAATGAGGGGATTAGGCTTGGAGCTTTCGGGCAGAAAGCAGTGATTTTGGGGCACCCATTTACCCCCCATCTGCCATTGACACTTTTCACTGCCTCCCACAACCAAACATCCCAGTTTCCCTCATGTGGTTTTAGAAATAGTTTTAAGAGACCATTTGTCCTTTCTACAATTCCGTTTGCTTGAGGATAGTAGGGGGTGTGAAAAACTCATTTGATACCTTCACTTTTTGCCCAGTCTTGCACCACTTTAGCTGTAAAATGAGACCCATTATCAGGTTGGATCTCTTGTGGTTTGGGAAAGGTTCCAAACCACTCCTGTAGTGCTGTGACAGTGTTGTCTCCTGTAGCGCTGTGACAGTGTTGTCTCCTGTAGCTCTTTTGAATGCATTAGCCTGAGCTAATCCAGATATTATTTCTACTCCTACTAACACATAGTGTTTACCTCCTGACCTCTTAAAGGGACCGATGTAGTCTACCTGCCAGGCGTCCCATAAGCCTTTACCTGTTCTTAGGTGCAGGGGGTCATCTTCCAGAGGGTGTCTTTCTAATCATTTGCGACACTGGCTGCAGGCTGATATGCATATTTTACACATTTCTCTGGTGACTGGCCAGCCGTGAGCAAGGGCTTCTTGGTATAAATCTTTTATACCAGTGTGCTGCCTTTTCACATGCAGCCATTCTAAGAGGTGTTCCCAGTCTTTGGCTATCTGATTAATTTTCAGGGGACTCAGTCTTGCTAGCTCATCAGCTTTGTTATTCCACTCTCCTGCAGGATTCTCATCTCCCTGATGAGCTGGCACCCACCCAATGGCAAAGTCTCCTTGGCTTGCAATTTTTAGAATTTCTTGCCGCTTTTCCTTTTGCCACACTGGAACCCTGTTAACTTCCCAATCATTCTGTTGCCAGAAAGGAAGCCATTCCGTGAATCCCTTGAACACAGCATAGGAATCAGTGTAAATACAGACAGGAGAAGTATTCTGTGCTTCTCGTTCAAAAACACTCCACACTGCAATAAGTTCACCCACCTGAGCACTGCCCTCCCCTTCTGTGATAATACATTCACCAGAAGTGTTAATGGCAACAGCTCTGAATTTCCATACCTTCCCTTCTCTCTTGGCTGAAGCATCTGTGAACCAGGAGTTTGCTGACTGCTCAGGTGCGAAAGGGGGAGCTACTTTGATCACTGAAACTGGTTTCTCTTGGCTGTCATCCAAGTTTTCTGTTTCTTGTATGGGTAAGTTTTTTACAGCCCCCTCCGTTATGGAGAAAATGTTACAGTAATACTCTATTTGTGGGTCCCATTTCCTCACTGAGGCCCTCTGTGCCACCCCTTCTGGTGGGGGGGTTCCTGCAGTGACTGCTTTAATGACTTTAAAAGGACCTCTCAGGACAATGGGCTGTTGTCATGTGATCTTTTCTACTTCTACAAGAGCTAGGCTAACTACAAACAACCCTTTCTCCCAGACAGTATATCTCTTTTCTGCATCTTTGAAACCACGAGAAAAGAACCCAACAGGTCTTGTGGGGCCCTCAGGACCTCTTTGCCAAATGTGAACTGACAGTCCTGAGTTAGCAAAACCCCATTCTACTTGGAAAGGGTCTGTGGGGTGAATAGGACCGAGTGCTTGGTGTGCTGTTGCTTCAGTAATTAACAATTTTAAAGCCTCCTCTTGGGAATCACCCTATTCCAAATTTTTGCCTTTTCTCAGCAAGTTGTAAAGGGGTCTGGCAATTATAGAAAAATTTGGGATGTGTTTTCTCCAAAACACTAGTAATCCTAAAGCTTGTGGCAGTTCTTTTCTGGATTCTGGCATTTTAATCTGATCTAAGGAGGTTAAAGTGTCATGGGGAATAAAGGTCATGCCTGCTTTCCACCAAATGCCCAGAAATTTAACTTCATGGGAAGGTTTTTGAACTTTCTCAGGTGGGATTTGTAAGTCAAGGCTTTCTAAGTGGGAAATTATTTTCTGTTGGGCATTTCCCACTTCTTCTACTTCATCTCCACCCACAAGGATGTCATCAAGGTATTGATAAACACATTGTCAGGTATGGGTATTTTTTCTAATTTTTGGGCTAGAGCATGGTGTGCAAGGGTGGGAGAGTATCGATAGCCTTGAGGGAGTCTGGTAAATGTGTATTGTTGGCCTTCCCAGGTGAAAGCAAATCGATCTCTGTCACCTGGTTGTAAAGGTATCATGAAAAACATATCTTTGACATCTATGGTTGCCATAATTGTGTGAGCTTTTTCTTGAATTATTATTATTAATTCATCTAGATTTGGAACAGCTGCTGTTAGGGGCTCTGTGTTTGAGTTCAGTCTGCGAAAATCTATTGGGAGTCTTCATTTACCATTTTGCTTTCTGACAGGCCAGACTGGTGAGTTATAGGGAGAGTGGGTGTGTACTATCAGCCCTTGTTCTCGCAGATCCTGTATAACAGGTTTTATTCCTTCCTTGGCACCTAACACAAGCGGGTATTGTTTGACATTTGTCACTTTGCTGTGTGGTAAGGGCGGTGCTGTTTGAAATAATCTAATGTTGAGCATTGGTGTGCCAAAAGACCAGAGGTTCCCCTCCGTGTCAAACCATTGTTTACCAATGATGGCATTTAGCCCTAGGAGACTGTATGGAATGTCTTCTATCACTATGCACATAGAGAGCATGTTTTCATCTCCTGGCTGGAGAATTCTTACTAGAGCTGCTCTCATAACTTCAGATATTCCAAGTGCATTTAGAACACAGTATTTCTTTTTTGTTGGCACAACTCCACACTTTTGTGCATCTCTAATTGTTAAGGCAGAGATTTGACCATCTGTGTCAACAAGATAAGTTATAGGTGCTCTTTTCGGACCTGTAGTGGTTGTGATTTTTATGTCTTCTTTTTCTGTTTTTGTGAGCATTCTGAGATATATCCAAAAACCATTACTTCGCTCACCTTTAAGTAATGGTCTCAGTGAAAAACCTTTTTTGGTTCACTGCTATAGTCTATTAGGTCTTGAGAGGGGGAGTTTTGATGTGACTTGTTGTTTGCTTGCTGTGAGGTGGAGGGTGCGGTGGGTTTTATTGTTTGATTATTTCTGGGCTCACTGCCCAGATCATCAGAAGGAATGTGTGTGCTAAGTTGTGTTTTCTTAACAATGGGTAGCGCTAGCAGGTTAGGTTTTTTAAAAAGGCACTTTGAGATTATTTTCTGCAGTTTATCTAGGGGCAAGCCATCCATGACATCTTTGGGCACCCCCCTTTTGATACCTAATAGCCACCAGTGTTGACGTGTAGAGATGTGTTTTCCTTTCTCTGAGTTTTTGTTTCTGGTAGTTTTAACATTTTTGATGCCTTTGTTTTTTTGAGAAGTGTCTTCTGGTGTAGAAACTGGCCTGTATTGTCTACTGCAATTTATCAGTTCTACTGCAATTTCGCTCCAAACCCAAACTTTATGGTCATTGACAACTGAATTGGGTTGAGCGGTTGGGGCCTGGGAGGAAGTCAAATAAGGGCTGGAACCTTGATCAGTAGATCTGGTTCTTTCGCTGGGGTTGCCAAGAAATCTTTCAAGTCTCTCTACAGGACTTAATGCAGCAATGGTTTTTTGCAAAGCAATTGTGGTTGGTTTTAGAAACTCTGGAAGCCCATGGATTAAAGGGGTCATAATTTCGGGCTTCACAGGCAATTGCATGGGAGAGTCACATCCAGGAATTAATTTCCTTTCATGTATCATTTGCAGGCAGGCGGCTTTTTGTACACTCTCCACTATATTATCGGGGGTGCTGGTTATAGCTACAGGATCACCCCTTTCTAAGGCATTAATTCCGCCTGCCCAAAAGGCAGCCCGTTGGGTTAGGGACCATGGGTCACGTTTGTCTCCTGCTGTTAAAAAGACGCCGTGCCCCCAATATCCACTGGCTTCTCATTCAGTTAATTTAATTTGGTCCCCTCCTGTGAGAGACACACGAAAGACATTCTGTTTTGGTCTCGTGTGGAAGCCTGCTATATTCTTTTTTCAGTTTAACTAACTCTGTAGCTGCAAAAGGGGTTTCTTTAGTTGTAATGTGTAGCTCAGGGTCCTCATCATTGAGATAGTTGTATTCTGTTTTAATTAGGGGTCTCAAATGAGGACAGCAATATTCACCACAATTTTTAACTGTTTCTAATTCTTTGTGTGGGTAAATTTGTTTGGTGTCAAGTATGTTAGTTTGTTCTGTCTCCTTTAAGGAGTCAGAATTCATTTGATTTTTGCAATATTCATCTGTTAAAGCAGTTCTCAGTAAGTGATTTTCAGTGCGTTCTTCGTTTAGCTGGCTCTGTAATATTTTTACTAGATTTTGGAGGGAGTCTACCACAGCTTTGTCTTCCTCATATTGCTTATGGCGATCTTCAATGGCAGCTGTGGGACACGTTCCCAAAACGGAGGAAATTATTGCTTTGTCTTTGCCAATTTTATATTTCAGTTCACTTTGTAAAGAAGAAATCCTATTTATCACACTTTCGAGATTGAACCAATGCTCTTGAGCCCAAGTTTCGCCACCGGTAGATGGCTTACAATTGTGTTTTGGTAGCAGTGCGTAAAATGCGGTTTTATGTGTATTATCATCAGTCATTTTGTGGAGGTGATTAGAAAACCACTACAGGGAGGTAATGTTTGATTGATGTTGCGTTCACCTCTTTCCCTGGGGTGGGTGAAGGGACAAAACCCTGTCTGCTGAGGCACTGTTTAGTTACGTCAAGTTGTCCCTACGCTTCAACAAGACAGTTTACACACACAAAACAGTTTCTCTTTTTGCACTAGGAGATCTTTTGTGAAATCCTGAAGACAGATACACCTCAATAGTGTATAGGGATGCTTTTTACCTAGGTGTCTACAGTGTGCGAGGAATTAGAAAAGCCCCCCTTGCTTTCTAGCGTCGTTCACCGTAGTGACAAGCTAGGTGCGGCTGGAGCAAATCTTCCTCCTCCTGGTACAGACTATAGACAACCTGCAACCCCTCTGTCTATCAGGACCCTGTCATGGTGACACCAGTTTTAATGTCACGAGCCAAAGGATGGTCTTGATGGTTTGTTTTGATTTCAAAGTGCAAAAAGAGGCAATGAGAACTTAGTTCAAGTAAAATCAATTGTATCTTTATTGATACACACAATTATGCAATAGAAGAGAAGGGAAAGAAAAAGAGAGAGAGAAGAGAGGAAAAGGGGGGTTATAGCTACCAACAAAAGAGACGAGAGTCCTCGTGACACTGGAAACCAAGACCACCTTCGCAGTCCTCGTAGCGCGCGCCAATAGATCTGTCTTGTCCGTTGGGGAGGCCTCAGAGACTCCCCTTCTTGGGGTGATTATTATAGTTCTTTTTCGAGGCGAAGGGCAACATGCCAGGAAGGGGGAGAGATCTCGTGGGCTTTGCAGGTGTTCTCTTCACAATAGAGGAGCAAGGTGGTGTGCCCGAGCCTTCACAGCAGGTACGGTCAGTACAGAAACAGCAAACATGGCCTTAGCAAACACGGCCCAGGAACCGTAACAGCCCCCCATTGATCATGCACAGGTCTCTGAGGAGGGCGTCTCGGTCCAATAGCAGCAGCTGCAGGGAGAAGCTTGGATCCCGCCTCGGTCAGGCCAGCAGCCCAGGGTCTGTGGGAGTCTCAGCCTCTGACAGTCGTGAGTTTACTGACGGCAGCAGTTTTGTAAAACAAGAGATGCGGATGGCTGGGTATGCTGTGACCCCTGTCTCTAAGGTAAATGAGTCAATTTCATTACCTGCAAGAACTTAAGGGCTAAAGGCTGAGCTGGTAGCTCTAACCTGAGCATTGGAGCTAGCCAAGGGAAAAATCATCAGTATTTGGACAGACTCCAAATATGCTTATGGAATTGTCCATGCTCATGGTGCAATTTGGAAAGAAAGAAGACTCTTAACAGCTCAGAAAAAACTTGTCAAATATGCAACTGACGTCCTCAGACTCCTTGTAGCAGTGAAACTCCCATCACAGGTGGCAATTATGCATTGCTGGAGATACTCTACGGGTAACACATTGGCAGATTATGAAACTAATGAAACTAACTATGGCTGCTGAAAAACAAGGAACCAATAGTGGCTGCGCTGATGCCCACTGAAGTAGATACTGGGCAACCAGTAAGTTATTAGGTATCAAATTACAAATGGATGCGAGATAATAATGGGAAATTTCTAGAGAATGGATGGAGACAGTTAAAAACAAGCCAATTAGTAATACCTGAAAGAGCTTTAAAACACTATGCAAAATCTAAACATGATAAAACTCACTGGAGAGTTCTGCTGGTTTAGGGCAAATGTGGGAGGAAACTTCCAAAGGGGCCCCTCTAGAAAGCAGATTCAAGTGGCCCCTCCCCCTACTGGCTCGGGAAAAGATTTCCTTGGAGAAAAGTGGAAAAAACCTGTTTATTTAACAAGCAAAGTATTCACAAGCATAAAAATTGAATAATATTAAACAATAAAACTTGCTGTTCTGAAGAGATGGCAAATTCAGAAAGTCTTTGTCATGAGGTGCAGCTTGGCTTGCTCAGTCTCTTATCAGTCCCTCGTGTGCTGCAAAATGCCATGTCCCAGGCCCCGGTGGGCCACAGGTGTGAGCTCCCAGTGCTTTTCTGGGTTTTCAGTCCAGAGCAGGGTCTATCAGTTCCAAGAAAAAGAAAAGCCACTGTCAGGGGAAATTCTCTGCCTCAGCTAGCTAAAACACTGACTAAAACCAAAGGAAAGCTCTCTCCCACTGTCCATGCTGCAGACAACACAGTCCATGAGAAGGAATGAGGAGGAGTGAGTGCAGTTTCTGAAAACAAACTGCGAGCTTCTTTTTCCCCCCTTTATTCTTGGAACCAGTCTTAAAGATGCAGAACTTAATATCCAGCTGTCATGGGTTGGCACTGGCCAGATGCTAATGCACTCATGAATATATGTTTTTCCTAACAACTACTGTGGGATGTGATCAAGAACAGAGCAGAGCAGGCCTAAAACGTGAAAACAGAAAAAAACCTTTATTGAACTACATAAGAACAGAAATAGAAAAGAAAAAAAAAAAACCTTAAACACACACAAAAAACAGAAATGAAAACTTCTCAGAACATCTCTTCCTCCAATTTCCACGCCTTACATGTTACCCTCTATAGACCAAAACCTTGGGTTTTAAATCAAACAATCACCACTCAAAAAAACCCTAATCTTCAATTAAGCAAGGGAGAAAGAAGTCTCTCTCGCACCATAGATTGCACCCCAGAAAACACAGGTCTACCCCTTATGTGTTTTTATGTCACTGTCCTGGTTTGAGGGGAAATGAGTTTTTTCAGGAAGCTGAGGTTAAACCAATCAGTGGTCAGTGTATCACATCCCCTTTATTGGCACCTTCGGTGGCCACTGAGAGGTTGGACATGCCTCTGAGGACACAAGGGGTTAAAAGCAAGGCCTCCCAGACGGACTTCCTCTTTCCTGGCTCTGCTTTCAGTGGAGGAGCATCCTTCTCTCCCCTGCCCAGGCTGGGCAGGAGAGGGGAGCCAGGTAGGCCTGGCTGAGGTAGGCCTCGGGCCCCAGGGGTGGGGAAAGAGAGAGAACGGGACTGGACCTGAGCCAGCCCCATCCAGAATGGAGGGGTGGAGAACTTCGGAGCTGCCCTCCGTCCCCCTGTCCCGTCCGTCCGTCCCCCCCTCGTCCCGTCTCCCCCCCCCCCCCCCCCCCCGGCCCCCAGGGAGAAGGTGCCGAGCTGCAGCTGCGTGTGGGAGTTACTGGAGCCTGCGAGTGCCTGGGCCTGTGGCCTTGCTGGGAGATAGAAGCTTTTAACTCTTTCTAAGGCAGAGGAGAACTGTTCCCAGACATTGATTCTCATGGCTGGTGGTTTCAGAAGAGAAAGGGACTGCCTGGGACCGAGATGATAAAGGACGATGAAAAGGACCCCCCTCGACTGCTAGAGAGGAAGAGGAGTGGCTGTTGAGCTGGACTTTTCTTGCGTAATGCTAGCCATAGATGGACCCTGGACTCTCCTGAACATAAATAAGACTGTATTTGGGTGGATGCTTTTTGGTTCAAAACCAAAGACTTTGTGGCCTATTCTTGGAACCCTCGGCCCCAGGTGTAAATGTTGGGGGGGACTGCTGTCCCAATATGAGAAGATGGCTGGTTTTTGGTACTTGTCCAAACATCCTTAAAAGAGCCCTATTGCGGTTTTGGTCCATGGACGGTGGTGAGAGCACTGGACATGGAAAGGAGGGTGTCACCCTGGTAGAATTCTCCAGGTGGTGCCATGGGTGACATGGGCACACGGGAGGATGGACCTGTGTTTCCTGTGGGGGGTCTGTGGTGCGAGAGAGACTCCTCTCTCCCTGGATGGATTGAAGATTGGTTTTTAAGGGATGATTACTTGGATTGGGAACCCAGGGTTGTGGAAGGTTTAAGCAAGTAGATGAGGGTAATGTGCTAGTGTTAACTGTTAGAGCATGCAAGGGATGGAAATTGGGGGGAGGAGAGGAAGTGTTCTGGGAGGTTTTCATCTCTGCTTTTGGGTGTTTGGGTTTTCTTTTCTTTACTACTGTCTGTTGTTATGTAGTTTAATAAAGTTTTCTTTCTATTTCAAGTTTTAGGCCTGCCTTGCTCTGTTCTTGACAACATCTCACAGTGGTTTATTAGGAAAAACAAACACTCATGGGTGCACTGGCATTTGGCCAGCTTCAACCCATGACAGTCACCTATGGCACCACCCGGAGAAGTCTGCTGTGGTGACACTCTCTATTCCATGTCTAGTGCTCTCACTACTGTCTATGGACCAAAGCTGCCTATAGGGCTCTTTTAAGGATGCTTGCATGCAGAGCTCTCCCCATCTTTCCCCTGGGGCTGAGGGTTTCTAGGAACAAAGATCTCTTCTCTGTTCACTCTACTCTTAGTGTCAGTCAGTGCAGCAAAGTCGAGCCAGTTGCATCTACCCAAATGCAGTTTATGTCTAAAGAGACTCAAGTTCAGTCTATGGCTAACATTATGCAAGAAAAGTCTAGCTTAAAAGCCACTCCTCTTCATCACTGCCTATCTGAGATTATCTTCTTTTGTCATCTCAGTCCCAGGCTGTCTCTCTTTCTCTTCTTACAAACTACCAGCTAAAAGAATCAATGTCTAGAAAAGTTTCTTTCTGCCAAGAAAGGGTTAACAGTTCCTGGCTCCCGGCAGGGTCGCAGACTCAGCACATCTTTACACAGCCAGGAACTTCTCCTCTCCCCTCCCCCTGCTCTTTCTTCACTGCCAGCTGCTGCCAATGTCTGAAGCTTTGAAGCAGCAGTCTCTCTCCTGGGGGGAGTGGGGGGATGGGGACAGGGGCACCTCTACGTTCTTCTACCCTTCTATCTTGAAGAGGCCCTGCATGGCCTTTCTCTTCCCCTCCTCCACCCAGCCCCGCGAGCTGGGCGGGGGGGGGGGGGAGGGAGGGGAGAAGGGGAGAAAAGTGTGCTCACCTCGCTGCTGGAAACAAAAAGAGGGCTACTACCTCTGAAGTCCTTGCTTTTAACTCTGTGTTCTCAGAGGCGTGTCTACAAAACTTGACCACTGATTGGTTTGCCCACAACTTCCTGGAAAACTTACTTTCCCCCCCCCCAAACCAGGGCACCAGCATAAACAGAACAGCTGATAGGGGATACAGGCATCATAAAGTCACCCTAGACCCCCTCCACCAGTATTTCAGAGCACAAGTTGCAGACCCATGTTTGTAAAAAGTCATTAAGGGAGTGTCTGGAGTTGAAATATGTAACTAAAAGTGTGTATTCTATTTGCCATCTGTTGAAACCGGTTGGGGAGGTGTTTTTCTTTATCTCTTGTATAACCCATTCCTCATAACTCTGGGGCTGAGGAGGGGGAATATATCTTCTGTTAATGGGCCAGCTGTTAAAAACAAGAGGGGCAGTGTTCTTTATCTCTTCCACTACCCATCCTCCCTCCAGGGGGATATCTGCTGTTAATGAGCCATTAAGGCTCACCACATGATTGATACAATTACATCATCACATTGTGAGATGCTCCACCCAGCGGGAGGAGCCAAGCATTTCCACCTGGATAAAACCTGAGATTCAGAACAGCAGGACCGACTGTTTTCCACTGGATTCCCAGAGGAAGACTGGACCCATCTCGCCACCACTGGACCCTTCTACAGGATCATTTCTACTCCAACAGAACCACACCTGTCACTCCAGGAGGACTTATTTGGACTGCTCCCAACACCCTGACCAACAGGGTGTCAGATTGTATTCTGATTCTGTCAGTGTTTCTAGGATTTTGTTTGTTTGTTTGCTTGTTTTTTGTACTACTACATGTGTATTTTTTAATATTCCTAGTAAAGAACTGTTATTCCTACTCCCATATCTTTGCCTGAAAGCCCCTTATTTGCAGAATCATAATAATTTGGAGGGAGGGGGGTTTACATTCTCCATTCCAAGGTAATCTCCAGCTTTCCCTGGCAGACACCTGTCTTTCCAAACCAAGAGAGGGACTACCATCACAATGTGACATTTGCTTAAAGAACAATCCAAATACAACACTTAAGCTAGAACAAGGAGTGATTGACAGAGGAACTTCTCCAGGAAAATTATGGCAAATAGATTTTTCTGAACTCCCAAGAAAGGGGGGTTTCAGATATCTATTGGTGTTAACTGACACCTTTTCTGGGTGGCCAGGGTCATTCCCTTGTAGAACAAACAAAGCTCAAGAAGTAGTAAAAGCATTGCTAAATGAAATCATCCCTAGGTTGGAAGTACACGGGGAAATTTCCTCTGATAGGGGAATGCATTTTTGTGCACAAATTTTGTGCAAGCAATCAGCAAAGTGTTAGGAATTCAATGGCAACTTCATACCCTCTACAGGCCACAAGCTAGTGGTCAACTAGAGAAAATGAACCATATAATTAAACAACAAATAGCAAAAATTTGCCAGGAAACCAATTTGTATGGGTACTAAGGTCTACCTATCACGCTTGTGCAACTCAGGGTGAAACCTAGATCAAAAGAAAAGGTTAGCCCATTTAAAATTCTTTATGGTAGACCGTATGAACTTGTTGGAGTCCAGGGCATCCCTCTGGTTGCCCTGGAGGGTCAGGGACCCTGTCAAAGGGGTCTGGGACCTGAGTAGGAGGTTTGGAACCTGTACAGGGGGGTTTGGAATCTGTACAGGGGGGTTGGAAACCTTAGCACAGAGTCCAAGAGGAATTACAAGTCTCAAGAGTGTGAAATGAGTAGTAGTTAGTTTATCACAGGGTGAAAAAGTAGAATTTGGGGTTTTTTAGAATGGAGGCTGAAGAGCCACGATGAAGGAATCAGGGCGTGGACCTGTTCTTCTTCCTTCTTGTTCTTGCCCTCCATCTTCTGCAGTGCTGGGTCACAAGGTATTGGTTTAGAGTAGAGATGACATGGTTAGCATAGGTGATAGGTATTGGCAATTAGTTGTAAATCGAGAGTACGTTACGGACCATGGTTGGACCGGAGGAATGGTACAAAAGGGTTGAGACTGCCCGACCAGGGAGGAATCGCCACGAGTTCTCTGCCACAGCAGGAACTTTGACAGAGCACAGAAAGAACTGTGAGATAAGAAAGAATAAACAACCTTGGAAAACCTGAGATGGTGACTCCTGAGTCTTCTTCTGCTTCTGACGTGAAGTGTTTCAGAGGGCAAAAGACATTTTACCACTGAATCTCAGGGATAAGAACCCGAGATGGACTGAATGCTACTCATGATGAAAATTTGGCTCAAGTAGGCAGTCAATATATCTGTGAATATTTGTCATGGGTTGGCACTGGCCAGATGTTAATGCACCCATGAATATGTTTTTTTTCCCTAACAGCTACTGTGGGATGTGATCAGGAACAGAGCAGAGCAGGCTTAAATCTTGAAAACAAAAAAAAACCCCACCAAAACTTTATTAATTACATAAGAACAGGGACAGAAATACTCTTAAACACACACAGAGACAGAAATAAAAACTTCTTAGAACATTTCTTCTCCCAGTTTCTACCTCCCCACACATCACTCTTCACAGACCAACCTTTGGGTTTTAGATCAAACAATCACCACTCAAAAACAAACTAATCTTCAATTCAGCAAGGGAGAGAGGAGTCTCTCTCGCACCACAGACTGTTCCTCAGAAAACACGGGTCCACCCCTTATGTGTTCCCATGTCACCCATGGCACCGCCCGGAGAGGTCTGCCAGGGTGACACTCTCTTTTTTCCTATGTCCAGCGCTCTCACCGCTGTCCACAGGCTGAAAACTGCATACAGGGCTCTTTTAAGGATACTTGCATGCCGAGCTCTCCCCTTTTTACCCAGGGGCCAGGGTTCCAGGAGCAGGTCTGCCCTGAAGGCAGAGGGCGCCACCTCACCCTCCCCCTCTCTTCTCTGCTCGCTCCACTCTTCAAGTGCCAGTCACTGTAGCAAAAGCAAGGGCAGCTGTATCCACCCAAAAATGCAGTTTATGTTCAAAAGAGACTCAAGTTCAGTCCATGGCTGACATTATGCAAGAAAAGTCCAGCTCCGAAGGCTACTCCTCTCATTCTTTGCCCATCAGGTTCCTTCCAATCGTGCTTTATCACCTCGGTCCCAGGCCGCTTCCTTCTCCTTTTTTTCCAAAATCACCAGTCATGAGAATCAATGTCTAAGAAAAGTTTCTTTCTGCCAAGCAAGGGTTAACAGCTTCTATCTCCCAGCAGGGTGCAGGCTCAGGCACTCCCAGGCTCGGCAACCCCCACGTGGCTGGGCACCTTCTCCCGGAGTTTGGGGCTGGAGGGGGGTGAGCACACACAGAAGGCACTTCCACAGTTTTCCACCCCTCCATCCTGGACGGGGCAGCTCAGTTCCAGTCCTGTCCACTCTCTTCTCCCCCCCCCGGGGCTCCGGCTTACCTGAGCCCGACCACGTGTTTTCCCTTCCCCCACCCGGCCTCGTGGCTGGGCAGGGGAAGGAGACCTGAGACGTCTCTCTGCTGAAACCGGGATCCAAAAAGAGGCCGAACCCCCTAGACTCCTGCTTTTAACTCTTTGTGTCCTCAGAGGCGTGTCCAAACCTCCGAGTGACCAATCCAGGTGCCAGCAGAAAGCTGATTACTAATTGGCCTGCTTACCTCTCCCTGAAAAAATTCACCTCCCCCAGCAACCACGACAATATTTGAAGGCAATAAACAAACAGTTGCATCAGAAATTTACTACAGTGTTTGAAATTTAACTTAAGCAGCCAGGTTATAAATTGCATGCAATTGATCCTGGTGACTGGGTATATGGTAAGAATGGTTCAGGTGATCCTCTACAGGAGAAGTGGGACAGACCTTTTCAAGTCTTTCTAACAACTTTCACTGCAGTTCATGTAAAAGAGAGACCTACCTGGATTCATTATACCCCAGTCAAGAAATCTGGTTAATTATGGACTGCAATGGCTATTGATACTGAAGGACTGAAACTGAAAATCAGCTGTAAACTATGAATAATACATTGTTATGCTTTGTTATTTTGTGGAAGGTTACTATGACCTTCAATGCTAGTAATTATGTAACTTTTCTTGAATCCATAGCTAACCATAACGGAATAAGGGATTATTGGTTGAGTGGAGAAGTACAGCAGTTAAGCTCACCGTTGTTTGGGCTGCCCTCTGGTAATTGGACTGAGTTAAGACCGTATGCCCTGTATGACCATAGACACCAATGTGAATGGCCAGGGTCCCCTATGGGAATACCTCCTTTTCATATAACACTTGTCAATCAATTTGTTACTTATATAGAATCAAATTTTGCAGGACCCAGTCTTGGTTATTTTGACAACACTACCAATTGGACCAAAATTGTTCCCCTACCATGGGTCTCGTTCAACATAACTTTACTTGTCCACTCACAACAATGGCATAACTATTTGTATGCCAGACAGACCCCTTAATAAGAATTACAGTGAGTTGTGATTAGCCAGATGGTTATTGGTGGTTGTGTAGAAATGGAATAGCCCGCAAACAATTCCCAGAAATTGGACAGGACAATGTACCATGGGGTATCTTGTCCCACACATACAAATGATAAATCACACTTGTTCAATTACAGGGATTGTTAGGGGAATTTGGAGAACAGTTTGGAAAAATCGATTAAGTCAAAGTGTACCGTCCAACCCTCTAATTAGATATAACACAGGTTTTCATAGCTTCTTCAGGGCCTTACTGTTTCCTCTAGGAATAGCACAGTTAGAAATGGCAATAGTGACCATTTCAGCAGAAATGGATATAATTGTAAATACAACAGCAGATGTCATTGGACAGCTGCAAACAAAAGCCAATTCCCTGAAAGAAGTAGCATTTCAGAATTGAATGGTACTAGATATGATTACAGCACAGATAGGAGGAGTTTGTACCCTAGTAAATACCAGTTGTGATATGTATGTGGATCAATCAGGGCAAATAGCAACAGATATACATAAAATCTGGCAATATGCAAGGGTACTTCATGAAGTAAAAAAAGATGACATTTCTTGGACAATCCATTTACGGGCATCACTTACGTCTTGGCTCCCAAATTTCAATTGGCTAAAACAGTTGTTAATGGGAATTTTGGTTTTGGGAATAATTATTCTCTGTACTTGTGTATTCAGTCGATGTTTTCTGTGGTGTTGCAAACAGGCTACAACTTATCATGACAACTAAGAGCAGTTGTTGAACTGGGACCTTATTAACACCCAATCTCACTGGAAAAAGACCCTCACCATCTACTTGGGTGCCCCAGGGGAAAACCTGGGATCCCTCCCCTTTCCCCCCTCTGAGGGAGCCTCTCCTGGCTGCTTGCAGGAGCCCAGCTGCAGCTGCCTAGCCTCACTGTCTTCTGCCGCTACTTTGGGTTTTTTGTGACACTTTAACTTGGTACCCCATGTCTGCCCAACCCCCCACAGCTCCTGCTATGGCTGTGGAGTTTCTGCTACATTTTGTTTTCCACCCTGGGGTTTGTTCTCCTCTGCTGTTCCAGCCTGCCTCTCCAAGGTTCTTGTTACAGTCTGTTCTGCCATCCGGAGGGGCACCAGGATTGGCTGCCCCTGTGGGTTTGTAAAGGAAGCCCCTTTTCTATCACTCCTGCTGGCTCTCCCGCCATTACCTATGTGCAGAGAGGCAGCTGAGCTGCCCCCTGCAGTCGCATCTGCCCTGCCTGGCCAGGAGCCAACAGAGCCCTTGCTGGCTGTGACCATAAGTACATCACAGGGGAAAGTGTGTGACAGCTGAGACAAGGTTGTTATTGGGTTTCTGTTTTTGTTTGTTGTTACTGCCACTGTTGTTGTTTGGAGGGATGGGGGTCATATTTTTCCATTCCAAAGGAGGTTCCCGCCTTCCTTGGCAGACACCTGTCTTTCAAACTAGGACACATCAGAATCCCATTCAGTATTTTCATCACTAATTTCACTAGGACTTTCCCAAGTATCACCCTCCCAATCTTTGGGTGATGTTATGAATTTACAAATTTTTAAAATAACCATAGAATTTGGGGTTTTTAATGTCAATTCTGTTTTTTCTTCTATCCAAATCACCTGTCTTTCCTCCGGTGTAAATAACATGGTCATTATTGATTGCATTTCTTCCCATGTACAAATGCTGGGTCCCAAAAATTGGTCCATCTGTTCCGCTAATCTAATGGGGTCTTCTAGTAATCCTTTTAATTCCTTCTTGAACATCCTCACATCAGAGGAATTGAGTGGTACTGTCACAAATCCAATTCCCCCATGCGCCCCACCTAGCAGTAGTTCCCTAAGAGGATATAATCCCACTTCTTGGTTCTCATTCCCTGACCTGTTTTCATCTCGCTGTGTCATTCTGTTTCTAGTATTTTGACTAGGCCTGTCGAAGGGCAAGGGAGGTGCGGTTGGTGCCAGTGGAGGTGGACGGAGCAAATAGTCTAACAGGTCCCATTCTTTAGTTTCTGTTACTTTAAACATGCCCACCCCAGAAGGCGAAATCTCCCCAACAGGCAGCCTAGTCACTCTTCCTGATTAAACGGTTCCTTAGCCTTTACATAGATGTTTGAAGCTGGACATAGCCACCCCTCATCTGACCCATACCTTGGCCAGTATACATGATCGGACCTAATTTCCCTCTTAATCCATTCTGTCATACAATACTGTATCATCTTAACCTTGTCCTTATCTTTGGTATTGGGGTCATATTTCCACAGGGCTAGTTTTCTTCCCAGGAGGCTGTCTGGGGGTATACCTGTTGAGATCTTTTCCCTTCCTTCTCCCCTTGGGGATTCCTTGCTTGCTCTTACTCCCATTTTCCCCGCCAATCACAGGTCCTTGCAACAAAACCCTGCCTTTTCCAACAGCCAATCACAAGTCCTCACAACAGAAGCTCACCTTTTCAAGCAACAAAAAAAACCCCTGCCTTCCTCCAGGAAAGTGAAAGCAAATAAACAGCCCAGCAAGATCCAGAGAATTAGCGAGAGATTAAGTGTTACACTGCACCCCCACAACCAAGTAGATGTTTCCATATTAGGAAAAGAGTTTAAGTTACACCCCAGGAACTTTTAAGGAAGAAGAACCAGAAACTTCTGTGCTTTTCCCACCGTAATTGGCTCAGTGCCAGCATAAAGGCACCTGTTGGATCTTTAGCTGTCCCTCAAGGAATGTGGCTATTTTCTACTGGCCAGCAAGCCAAAAAAACCCTCCTAAATCCTTGAGTACATAAGAGAGAGCACATGGATTCTTGGGGCTTTTTCAGGGTGTCTTAGCAGGTGTAAGGGACTCCCCTGCATTGTGCATGGCTTTTGCTCTTTTGTTTTGTATGGTTTGTTATTTTCTCTTTAATTAAAACCTTCTGCTTTTTCAAAACACCTCTGATCAAACCGTCTCACTAATTATTATTAAGCCATTTCTGGGAAGTTGCTGGTCAACCCTCAGAGCTCGATACATCTTTGTGGGGCTCATAATACCCTGGCTAAATGTAGAATTGTATCAGTTAAGTGACTCACTGTCCCCATCACAATGGGGCTGACGAGCGAGGCCGAATGAGCCTCAACAGAGTTATCTCTGCCCCGGCATTATCGCCCACCAGTGGTGCCGGCTTCCTCTCTCTTGGCCCACAGCAGCATTTTCAGTGCTATCTCTCGCTGTTCCACAGCTGCCACCACCACACCTCGGTCCGACCCCAGCAAGGATGAGCTCCACCGCAGCGACTGACTCCGGGAGCAAGGTGCTCTCAGACAGCCTCCTGCAGGGGGGGAGCCTGGGGGCGAGGCCCGTGCTTAGCCTCCCTCTCACCCTCTCTCTCTCTCGACCCACCTGCTTGGGACTGTGGCAGGCTGGGAACTGACCCTGCTCGGTGCACACGCACACAAGGGACTAGAATACTCGGGCAGCGACAGGGATAGGAGAGGCCTGCACCTTCCCTTGTGATGGCAGGTGCCGCAGGGGAGCCATCCAGTCCTTTATGAGAGCAGGCCCATGGGGACTAGCTCCTGCCTGCAGTCTGCGGCCCGTAGACACCTGCACAGCTGGGCCAGCCCCTCCAAGTATTACCACACTTGGTGCTTCCGAGTCACCGCTGGACACCCTGCACAGCCAGGTCGGCGGTGCTGGGTGTTTCTGCGCCTGGTGTTTACAAGTCACCACCAGCAGCCTCTCCCCACTGCTTTTTCATTTTGTGTCTCGCCACCAATCTAACACACCCTAAATCCTGTAACTCTCAACCTGGCTCTCCCAGCTTCTCTTGAGTACCCCTAAATCCTCCCAACCATCCATGTCCTTAAGCTCCGACGGACTCCAGTACAGATCCCACACAGTACTGACTGGAGCTCAGGTGCCTGCACTTGGATTACAGGCAATTTGGCCAAACTAATTATGAGGATGGTGCCTTTTCAAACCAATTCTCTCAAGTCTCACTTGCACCCCAAGCACACTCCCAGACTCCATCTCCCCCACCCACAATATTCACAATCCTTCAGATCTTTCCATCTATAGGTTTTCAGGGGGCCTTTTCCCTTCTTCTTCCTCTTCTTTTTCCTTATTTGGCCATTTTCAGTCCCTGGGGTATCAACCTGCAAATCACCGATGACCCCAGGAGAAGCCAATTGAGCCGCCAAAATTGGAGGGAAGTGCCTCTCCTCCGAAATCTCCTAGGGCCATGGAGATGAGGTTTTCCTCCCAGACAAGCTCCCAATTGTGAGAAATGACAGCTCACTTTAAAATTTTTAAGGTTTATTAAACCTCAGCAAACACAGCAAAGGACTAAATAAGGAAAAAGGGCAGCCCTGGGAGCATGGCCGACTGCCAATGGCTTGTCCACAAAATGGCTGCTCTGCCTTTTACACCTCTGGTGTTGCATCAGCCAATCCTGGCCCCTCCCAAAGTCTGACAGTCAACTCTTCTTCACTGTCCAATGGTGGAGACTTTCTTGCAACTTGACTGGAGGTGTTGTCATGCCATGCCTCCCCAGCAACAAGCTTTATCCATTCCCAGCTGCCCCATGCAAGGGGCACATGTACACCCCCTCCCTCCCTATGTCTCTGACAACCCTGACAACCAAGGCTGTCTGGTGGCAACAATACAGAGGGGGGAAAAGGGGACTATGGAAAGAACGGAGAGTGTCCAAACAACAAAAGACAATAATATAACCATACATCAACAAAACTTCTCTTAACATACACACAATATTCATCCCTTAACTACAAGAGCCAATCATCATATTACCCATTTATAAGAGGGGGATCCTTTGATGGGCCATGACACCCCCTCAGCTGCTCCCCATGTGTATGTCCTGTAGATGTGGCTTTTCCAGGGTAAGGGGGGCCCCGCATCTGGGCTAGTCTGCACAGTGGAGTGACACGGCCAGTAAAATCCCAGCTAGCTCTGACTCCCAGCTGTGCCAAGAGCCATTCCCAAATCTGCCAGCAGGTTCGGGTAATGTTGCAGAACAAGGCTGTTCTTCTACGGCAACAGGTGTGTTGGGGGTTAGATTTGCCACTTTTTCACTTACAGAATTTTTTCCCATAAGTTTCCAAGAAACCCTAATGACAGTACTTAGCCAGAACAAAGAGAGTAGTTGAAGGAGATGGCAGCACAAGGCTACACCTATTGTTTTTAAGTCTCTGGGAGTGTCCCTCAGAGGGGAGAGATAATGTGAGCGTTGGGAAAGGTAAAAAGACAGAGCTGGGGTAGGGGGGCTCACTCTTGCTCTCAGCTTCGAGGAAGACAGTCAAGCTGCCCCTCACTGCAGGAAGAGTTCACAGCCATCCCTCTGCCTCTGCCTCATCCTGGGAAATCTACCGTCATCTGCTTGTGTACCCAGGAATCCTGAGCTCGCTTTCTCCAGCCCTCCCCTCACCGCCGCTGCTTCTTCGGAGCTTTGAGGTTTTTCCTGCTACTCTAGCCCTGCACTGCCCAGCCCTGCCGGGACACCCCTGCCGCTCCAGCTACCAGCACAGAGCTCCTCATCTCATCCACCAGCCTGGGACTTTCCTCCCTTCTGGCTCGGCCTCTCGGCGTCCTGCAGGGGCACCAATATCAAACTGCCCCGGGCTTTTTTGTGAAAGAAAGCCCTCAAGGTTCTTGGTTCTGTTTATTATTAATGCTGTAGTTGTTGTTTGTTTGTTGTTTTGTCATATATACTAGTAAAGAACTGTTATTCCTATCCCCATACCTCTGTCTGAAAGCCCCTTTAATTTTCTAAATTAGAATAATTTGGAGGGAGGGGATTTGAATTTTCCATCTCTAGGGAGGTCCTGCCCCCTTCCTAGCAGATACCTATCTTTCAAACCAAGACAAGGTGTCTTGGGTGCCTAGACTTTGGAGCAAGGACGAGAGAAGACTCTTTTTCGTACGATTTCTCAGAGACCTTTATTCTCCAAGAGGGGGGTACAAAAAAGGGCAAAGAACAAAGCCTGCAACTGCTTTTAAACCAGAGAGGTGGGGGGTGTGGAACAAGCAGGTGAATGGTCTCAGGACAGATGGACAGGGGTTCTTCCATAACATAAGGCAGGATCAGGGAAAAGATGGACAGCTGACCGAAGGTTCTAGGGACAGGACAGGGGTAGGAGAGGTACACAAAGGGGGACATGCCTGGGCAGCACCCGATGCATCGAGCAGGGGGCAACAGGGAAGAACCATTGATACAGAACTCAAAACAGCTTAACAAAAACCCATCACCATAGTGGAGGATGGACATTCACTGCCTCTGAGCAGAGTCTTTTTTCCACCATACATCCAAAATCCTCCTTCTCTCCCATGTGTTGGGGAAGTGTGTGCAAGCCTGGCAGCAGATAAGCCTGGTGCTATAGCTTCCACCCCAAAGTTGCTGGGCTGGGCCCTTCCGTGGATGCTCTTCCAGGTGCTTTGAACAATAGTGTCACTTCTTATCTCTATCCCTTAGGTGGTTTAACTCACATTTGGGGTGGGCTTCGATGGTCTTCTGTGCAGCTTTTGTTATATACTTTTGCTATAACAGACAAAAGTCCTTCATAAAAATCTTTAAGCGATAAACCATAACATTTCCGTCTCCGACAAAATGGACTGGTTGGAATTAAGGGGAGGTTACTCATTTTAGAGGGCCCATCTCTTTAAATTGTCTTAAACCAAGACACCATTTAAGGGTCTTTGACTGGTTTATCACAGAAGCGATTTTTTCCAAGAGAGTTATAGCAAAAACCAGTTAGTGACTGGCTTTGAAGTTCACAGCTTGATTAACCAATTAGAGAGTTAGATACACCTCTGCGAACACACAGGGTTACAAATCTGAGAAATCCCAGGAAGAGTCCTTTTTCCTTCCAGCCTCAGAAGAGGTAAGAAGGCAGCCCGGCTTCCCCCTTGCTGCGGCTTTTCCCGGGAAGCCCGCCAGGCCGGGTGACTCCCTGGCAGGGGAAGGGGAGGAGAAGTATGCCCCGAGTGGCTGCTAAGTTTTTGTTGCTATGCCGTTCCCCCCTCCCCCCTCCCACCTCGGCCCTGGAGGCCTAACTGGTCTGGGAGGCCCCTCCCAGGAGCCAGACCCCTTCCCTTCCTCCCCTCCCCCAGCATGGCTTTCTGAAGAATCCCCCACTACAGACAGCTCTGGCCACCCCTACCTAGCTCCTTTGCAGAGGAAGGGGCGGGGGGTGGGGGGGGGTGGGAAAGCCCAGCCACGGGAGAGATCCTGGCTCCAGCCCCAGCACGGCCTGAATCTCTCACCTTCAGCCTTCAGCCATTTCCTGGGGGAGAACAATCATGCCCTCTGCAGACCTGGGAGAATGTTAACTCTTTCCTTACAAAGATGAAACTTACAAAGCACTAACCTGTCGCCCTGTTCTTTTGGAATTTTCTTAGCCTTCTGATTGTTTACGTTATTGGAGTCAGATTCTCACTCTTCTAACAGTTTCTTAATGTAGATATAGCTCTGTTTACCTAACAGTTGTGTCTTGTTTGCATTCCTTTCTGGAGGAGAAGAAAAACTGATTTACTGTCTGTTTGATCAGTGTGGTTGGAGGGGTTGTGATCCCATCCTCCAATCCATAGCCGGTACCAAAAATGTATAAATATGAAAGAAAGTAAAGTTCTTCCCCTTCTTTCCTGCTGGGACATCTGTGAGTCCGTGTGGTTCTTTCATGTCCGATTGTGTCACTAACATTTCTCTGATTGAGAGAACAGCCAGAGAGTGAGACATGTAAAGAGACAATGTGAAGATATCAGGGTCGGTGAAAGAGAAGTTTTAGCTGTGGAGATGGAAAAGATACCTTGGTTTTTGGGCTGAAAGTCTTTTGTGAGCCATGGTAGCAGACTGTAATATGCTAGAATATCCCTTTAAACCATGGAAAAAATATGCATTTGGGGAGATGATGAGAGTATTCAGGTTGTAGATTTGAGCAAAGGTATTTGTGATGGACTTAGTAAATACTGAAGTACCTGTCGTCTTATGAGAAGCTTGAACAGAGTAAGATAAAGTGATAGGAAGCCCTCTGCCCTCCAGGGAAAAAGATCTTTGTTTCTTGAGATGGAGGTGATTTTAGAGACAGATGAAGGAAAAACCTTTACATTTGGAACTGTTCATCTTTAAAAATGATACCCCAAAGAATTTCATGACCCCATATGCAGCCGCAGGAAAGGATGCATAATTTGGGAGGGGTCTCACAACTGCAGATTTACCCAGGCAGCTGTTTTTGTGAGAGTTAAAAGCCACAAGAAGACTGTTCTTTCTTGTGGAAAGTTACCATAATAGACTGTCCTAGGGTGAGTTTATGATACTTGTATCCCCAATCACCTGTTCTGTTTGGGCTGTATATTGAGTTCTGTGTCTTTAAGACTGATTCTGAGAGCGAAGCAGGGAGAAGAAGCACGGAATTTGTTTTGAAAACAGCACTCATTCTGCATTCCTTCTCCAGACTGTGGTTAGTCTGAAGCACAGATCAGCAATGGGACAAAGATTTTTTTTTTTCCTTTAGGTAGTTTAGCTAACTAAAGAAGAGAAGCTTCCTGGGCTGTTTTTTTCTCTTTTTCTTGGGACTGTTTAAACCTGCTCCAGACTGAAAAACCCAGAGGAGCACCAAGAGCACGCACCTGTGGCCCACTGGGGCCTGGGCCTCCAGAGGGACTGATAAGAGACTGAGCGAGCTGAGCTATCCACAACAAGGATTTTCTGAATTTACCATGTTACTTCAGAGCAACAAAAGGTTTTATTGTTTCATATTATTAATTCTTTATGCTTGTAGGCACTTTGTTAAATAAATAGTTTTTCCCACTTTTCTCCAAGGAAGTTTTTTCCTGGACCAATTGGGGGAGGGGCCGTTTGGGTTTGCTTTTCCAGATGAACCCCATTCAGAGGTTTCCTCCCAAATTTGCCCTAAACCAGGACATAGACCAAGAGACTTCTCTTTCTAAACAGACTGATGAAAGACTATTTTATAAGTGGTACTGACCTAGAGTTCCAAATTTTGTCTTTATACATTGTCTTTGAGAAGGAAAAGAAGCTGTTGAGGGAGAGAGAAGTGTTTTGAAAGTTTTATTCTGATTCTTCTTATTTTTTTTCTCTCTTGTGGTTGTGTTAATGAATCTGTCTTTATACCTTTTAAGTTTGAGCCTGTTTTACTTTTCTCCTAATCCTATCTCACAGCAGAAAGCGAGTAAATGATTCTGGTAGACACTCAGACCACTACACTAATTTTGGGAAACAGAAATTGGCAAGTGTGAAACCACTACATGAATTGGTGTTTCCGCCTGGTTTGAACTAAAACCCATCACAGGTGGGTGTAGGAGGATAGCTTATATCATAAGGTAGAGCTATCCGCAAAACTGGGCCTCAAACCAGGCCTCAGACCAGGCCTCAGGCCTGGTCTAGCAGGCCTCAGTACGTTCCACATACGCAGCACAAATAACCTTATCTGTTACTGGAAATGTGTTACGGTAGTGGTGCTGCTAGCATGGAATAGTTACTGGGAAGACACGGTGGCTACCTTAAACTGCAATAGTTTACATACTTCTGTATGTCCACTGCCTATCACAGTGCACCCGCTAACTGTAAACTATTCACTCTGTATAAAACCCGACATCTCGCGGAATAAAGGAGGAGTACGTGCTTGGAACCATATTGGTGTGGACGCACGTCATTCTAGCCCCTGATCTACCAGGTCTCCGCCTTTATATGGGGCCTGAACTTGGGACGGAGCCTGGTCAATACAGCTTAGACGCTGTCTGTTCAAGACTCAGATATTGTCCGCCAGGCTTAGATGCTGTAAGCGAGACTTATTTACCGTCCACCAGGCTTCAATGCTGTAAGTGAGACGTATTAGCCGTCGCTGAGCTTAGATGCTGTAAGCAAAACTTAAATGTTGAAGACCTCGCTTGATTTAGGACGTGTGTGTGTGTTGCTTGCGGACCACAGTCCTGAATACTCGGGGCAGATCGGGGAGCGTCTGTCGATTGGATTGGTTAGAAAGGCTACAGTGCCACTTACTGTCAGCAGAGAGAAGGTAAGCGCGGCAGACGCGGAGGGATTCAATTATGGACCGGTACCTTTTGGCTGCCATGCAGCTTTTAGCTTCCATTGTCTCGAAAAGAGGCGAAAATATCAAAGACTGATATAAATCGGGTAACCCTATGGGTTCGGGAAGAACGAAAGCGAAAGTGGCCATCGTTTCTTTGCAGAGAAGCAGGACGGAAAGAGAAAGGCAGATTGCTATGGGACGTTGTAGTTTTACCAGCAAAAAGAGCAAAGAGACGTTCAGAGTTAAGCGTAATTTGGGAAAAAGCAATAAATACCTTGCAAACATTTGCTGTAAAGAGGAAAGCCGTAATTTTAGCCGGAGAAAAACAAACTCCCTGTCCCTCTGCTTCCCTCTCCAAGATAAAAGAACAACAGGAAAAATCTAAGGTAGCCAGACACTTCAGTGGAGATTCCATGCATTCCACGCATTCCGTGAGTGAGACTGCAGCTCCGCTTGGCCCCTTTCTGCGTGAAATAGTGAGCACAGCTTCTCTTTGTTCGTCTCCGGCTAGCCATGTGGCCAGGAGGCAGGAAATGCCTCCTGCAGTTCCCGGGTGGAATGAAGACAACCAGGAAGTAGCTCGGCAGCCAGACCCGGGAGGCGGTGCGAAAGATGAGAAGGCAGGTGGGGCCGAAGGCAGAATAGGGAGGACACAAGTGACGCAGCAAGGAGGCGGACTTAGAGCAGAGCCAAACCCCTCCCTACCGGAATGGGAGCTGACGTCAGCTGCCCACATGACAAAAACAAAAACAGAAGACATGGCGGCGCCCATTGCCCGGATCGGACAAGGCGAGTTCGATTCAATCCGAGATCCCTGCGCCCCCGCTTTTTTCAGTGAGTGCAGAGCCTGTCAGTTTCATCTTTGAAGATAAGCAAGCATCGTAACTCGACTCTATGTCATGCTATTACCCAGGAAGCTGTCAGAATTGTTAAACAGAGACAGTGAAAACATACAACAAGTGAATATTGCAAGAACACACCAGAAAAGGAAGAAGAAATAGTCATCTGTCCCTCTATTGTAAACACATCCATCATTGTGTGAGAAATACAATGTGAAAATGATACATCCTATCATGAAAAAGATAAAGCAAAAAAAAGGAATAGAAATGAGTTTTTAGCTAGAGTTATTAACTCTGTGTAAGGATGAGTTGTTTCTACATTTTGATGTTGTTAAAATTGATTTATGTGTGATTTAATTTGAGTTTAAGGTAATTATTGTTAAACATATAGTTTTAAGGTTTGTTTTTAAGATCTGGGCCCTGATAAGTTTAAGTTAAGGTTAAGCCTATATTTAAGTGTTAAGGAGTTTAATTAGTAATGAATTTTTAGTGAGTTACCACACATATAGAGTTTATAAGGTTAATGAGAGTTGTAGATTTTTGTTGAGACTTACTTATGTTAGATTTAAGAGTTAGTTGATTTAAAGAGTGCTTTATAATTTGTAAAGTTTTTGGAAAAAAAATAGGAAAAAGAAAGAAAACACTAGATTTCAACTTACATGGAAAATAGTCATTAGTGCCCTGCTAGCTACATTTGAGTAAGTAGTGCTGGGAGGTCTCTAGCTGACAACTCCAGCTGGAGTGGTCCCTTGCTTTACTGCTAGGTCTTCTAGTAGTTGTTTGTGAGAATGATTCTCAGAGCTGAGAAAGGCTTCATCTCAGAACTCTCAGCGTTGTTGTCCTGCCTAGAGAGGTGGGTGCAGCCGGCTGAAGCCAGTCCCTGGCACATCTGTTTGTGCAGAGAGGCTGTGCTACTGCTCTTGGGTTTGGTCTTCTGTGCTGGGGGAGAGAGATGAGGGAAGGCTGTCTTGCACATTAGCTTTTACTGCTTTGTCACTCCTGAGGTTGGGGAGTGAATGGCCTGGGAGAATCTGTTTTTATGACCCCTCCTTGGCAGGTTGAGGCAGTGACCAGTAGGTCATTTCTCAAGGAGTTTGTGCTGGCTTAGTCCCAGGAGAGCATGTCCTGTGCTGCAGCTATGGGGACGCACAGTAGTGTGCCTCAGGGGATGAGTTTCAGAGCCTGAGGGCTGTGGTGGTATGTTTTGTTCAGTGATGGCACTAGTGAGAGAGCTGAGAGCCGTGATGTCCCCATGCCTGACAGAATGGGACAAGGGTAAGGGACTTTAGCCAGTGGGACTTTTCAGTCAGTGTGAATTTTGAGGGAGTCAAGATAAGTTATGATAGAGGTAACTTGAATTCAGGGCCATGACGGCCCAGCCTTCTGCTGAGCAAAGTCATGTGGCACAAATTCAAGCTGAGTGACCTTCTCCCAGGTTCTCCAAATAGCGAATCTTCCCAGCTTCAACCACAGCCAGTGAGTTGAGAATAATGTTTCCTGAAACAGCTAAGTAATCTACAGGCTGAAATTGTACTTGTAAAGTCCATGTTTGTCCTTTGTCAGCCACATAAGAGCTTTTGGAAACATGATTCACAGCATTTTGAACTATCCGACATTCAAGAGGCAGTTAGCAGAGCCAGCAAACTTCCTGGGCAGGAGGATGCCAGGGCAGCAGAAATTCACTGATAATCCTGCCAGCAGTAGCAGTGGAGCCAAGAAATTTTTGAGAAAGGTCTTAGGGCAATGAGTAAATAAACAGTTTTGCCCAGTGAAAACAAGTTTGACATTATAACTGTGCTTGGAAAAAAAAAAAAAAAAAAAAAAAAAAAAGCGAGAAAGAGGGAAGAAACAGGTTTAACTGAGATGATAATAACAGAACATTGATAAAAAAGATTTAAAATGATGCAAATTGTTAGATCCTTAATTGTATTGTTAGTTGTGAGTTGTCCTAGTGTATGAGAGTTTTAAAATATAATTCAATGACATGTTAAGTATATAAATTAGTAGCATTTGTAAGTTGATGTTCAAGTTTTTATGTTGTGTTATTTGTCTATAGGGTTTTCTAACAAGTATTTGTCATCTTAAATGATTCTATTCATCTTTTTAGCCATCTAAATATTTTATAAATGTTGTTAACAGATATGGTTGTATTGTTAAGTGCAAGTCAGAATTTTTTCTTAAGTGTCATGTTAAGTATATAGTTTGTCTCTTTTGTAATCAATCTTGTATGTTTTATGCAATGTTTTAGGATGTCCTTTTGAAGCTTCATTTGATTCTTTTAACTGTGTTATACATTTCGCTTGCAATGAGATCTTGGGCTTGCTTTGGTACCTTTAAGTGTTTTTCAGAAGGTCTTGGAGATAGATACCTGAAGCAGCATTGATAATTTTTCCATCAGGTGTTGATCCTGTGATTGTTCCAATTGGTACTCAACTGTCTTCAAGAAGAGTTCCAGAAAAGACGAGTTCCCGAGTGATCGGAACAATTTTTTATCTTAACTTTTAAATGTCTTTTTTGTGCAAAGATATTATGACAGTTGGTTGTATTTTAGGCATTTTATGTTTATTGTTGTTAGAGATTGTCTTTAAAAGATATGCTAAAAACATCACTCCAATTTAAGGTTTGAGTTCTGGCCAAACTCTAACTCTAACTTGGACGGATGGTGTTTGTTAACGAAGCCCAGAGGTTTCTGCTCCAAAAAAAATAATATGCAAGTTATCTTAACTTGACAATTTGATCCGATCAGAATGACAACTGAATCAGCTTGGGGGGGAAACCTGTTATCTTGCCCGGGAAAGATATCAGGACTTTCACTAAAGAAAAGCGTTTCAGCAGTTTGCAGTCTCTGGGGTGATAGCAGAAATAGTTTGACAATCGCTTATCACTTTCATTAGTAAGCAAAATTCCTGTTCTATTCCCTTGTCTCTGAGAATGCTAATTCGCATACCAGGTCTGTTTTAGTTTCTTTTCTGCAAGCTGTAGACTCAATGAGATACTAACGAAAGCTGAACCAGATAAGAAGACAGCAACAGAGATGCAGCATTGCAGCTGCGTTGACAGAAGTAACCCTGGCTGCCCAGTGACAAGAGAGAAGTCTTCAGCTATGATACGTCATCAGGCAGCGCAGAAGAAGAAGAAGCAGCGAATATTTTTGAGACTTTAATTTAGAACCTGCGTATGAATGAAGAGCAAGGACTGAATATAGTGTGCTCTCATCTTTTTGCTTTTAGCAGCTAAGATCTTTGGGTTTTTCTTGGGTAACTCAAGTAGTGCTTTGCTTATAACAGTATATGTAGAAGCAGCCAACCGTGTCACAGACCCAGTTTGGATAGCTCTAAAGAAAAAAAGGGGGGATGTGTAGGAGGATAGCTTATATCATAAGGTAGAGCTATCCGCAAAACTGGGCCTCAAACCAGGCCTCAGACCAGGCCTCAGGCCTGGTCTAGCAGGCCTCAGTACGTTCCACATACGCAGCACAAATAACCTTATCTGTTACTGGAAATGTGTTACGGTAGTGGTGCTGCTAGCATGGAATAGTTACTGGGAAGACACGGTGGCTACCTTAAACTGCAATAGCTTACATACTTCTGTATGTCTACTGCCTATCACAGTGCACCTGCTAACTGTAAACTATTCACTCTGTATAAAACCCGACATCTCGCGGAATAAAGGAGGAGTACGTGCTTGGAACCATATTGGTGTGGACGCACGTCATTCTAGCCCCTGATCTACCAGGTCTCCGCCTTTAGGTGGGAATGCCCACTGGGAGATGTTCTCATGGCCAGGGAACCCTTTGTCTGACTGGACTCAGGGAAGGGGCGATTTGTCTTCTGAAACACAGCCTCATTGTGTAGTTTCACCATGCTGGTAAGGACCAGACACCAGACAGTGACCTGGTGGAGTAAAACATGCTCCGGAGTCAACACTCACATATATAGTGGTAAAACAGGACTGTTCCACAAAAGCCTCCTTCTAGCCCTCCCACCTGGGGATTAGCTGTGCTGCCCTACCACTACATCTTCTCTCTCCCCTTCTGCTCAATCATCCTCTCCTGCCTTCCCATTTAACCCCCTTGGGAGCTGCGAGGAAGGTGTTGCAGAGTGAGTTTCAGGCAGGCAAGCGATTTCTGCATTCCCCCTCTAAAGCGTTCTCCCTGGGGTACCTCCATACTCCAGGGGTGCTTCAGGTCAGGAGGCACTGAATGGGGTGTGACATACCTCCTTACGAGCTCTGTAGTCCCGGTTATCGATGCTTTCAGTGCAGGGACAGATGGAACAGCAGCATGAGTCTTAGGGGTTGAACAGAGATAGTTTATTCAATGCATGGTGGATCCAAGACGCTATTGCCCATGTGCAGAGGGCTTTTATGTACACAGAAAGCGGAAGGGGTAGGGGTCAGGGTGACTACCCAATGATGGCAAAGAATGAGAGGGGAATTAGGGGAAACAACGTGGGTATATGCTAATGAATTGGGCAAGGGAAGGATTGCAACAGCTGGGTTGGACCAAAAACTGGGTAGTAACAGGGGTATGCTGGGTTGAACCATAAAATGAAAATATGGATAAATATGACCCAAAAAGCATGCTGCAACGCCCCTCTCAAACAGGATGCCTTAGAATAAGCTGTGGCCACACAGCTGTAGAGAAAACTACAAGCATCCCCCAGCCAGGGCCAGCCCTACCACGACAGCCCAGCCTCCATTCTCCTCTTGTAATCACAGGAATAAATAAAAACTTAAGTCTTTGTTTTGGCACCACACATTGTTGGAAATTGCACAAAATTAATTTTTTTTTTACATTACTTCAGTCAGTAATTTTGTTCACCTTTGCCCAGGGGAAAAGGAATTGAAGTTTCTTTTCAAAGGACTGTTTCACCACTTGTGGCCTGATAAACTTAACATCTCAGCAGACTTGGAGTAGCACAGAAGATGCACAAAAGATAATGACCATTAACGACTATCAACTACAAACATCACTCCTGGCATGGTTGGAGACACCTGGCCTGGGAAAATTTAGATAAGAGAACAAAGAATGAGAACCTAATTAACATTGAAGGTGAAGGGATCAATAACCAAGAGGAAACCAAATACTAAAACTGTGTAACTTGGGGAACATTGAACCAATGAATTTCTCTGGGTTTTGACTGTATAAGTGTGAAAAATGACTGCTCACTTAAAAATTTTAGAAGATTTATTAAACCTTAAAAAATACAAAGAAGGACTGAATTAGGAGAAAGAGCAGTTCTGGGAGCATGGAACTAAACCGCTATGTGGTCGCTCACAAAATGGCTGCTCTGCCTTTTATACCTCTGGGGGTTGCATAAGGTAACCCTGACCCCTCCTAAAGTCTGCCAGTCAACTCTTCTTCCCTGTCCATTGGTGGAGATTACTTTCTTGTAACCTGATTGGAGGTCACATGTTGCCATGCCCCGCCTCCTAGTAACAAGCCTGCCCTCCTCCCAAATGCCTCGACTACTGAGGCCATCCAATGTCAACAATACAAGGGGGAGGGGAAAGGGGACTATGTGGTGAAAAAAATCACAATAATATAACTATACATCAATAAAACTTTGCTTAGCATACTGTGATGGTTTTAAGTTTGTAAACCAGGAAGAAACACCAATTTTGTAGTGGTTTCACATTCATTAATTTTGACCTTTCTTGGCCAATGCACCATTGTGTGGTGGTTTGAGTGTTTACTCTGCTGTGAGATAGGATTAGGAGAAAAAGCAAAACAGGCCCAAACTTAAAGGGTACAATGATAGCTTTATTAACGCACACTAAAAGAAAGAAAATGAAAATCAAAATGAAACTTTCAAAACACTCCTCCTCCCCAAAAACTGTCCACTTCCCAAAAACAACATAAAGAGACAAAGCCTGTGATTGTCAGTCAGTTTCACCACTTAATAATATCAGTTCTTTGGGAGAGGAGTCTCTCTTAGAGTCCCATGGAGACATCGCCACAAGTGAAAAACAGTCCTCTGGTGGCTCCCATGTCACAAATCTGCAGCTGCCCAAAAGAAACCTCTGCAAACTGTGAAAGCCCACCCATTAGCAGTCTTTCCCATGGCTTCATATGGGCTTATCAGATTGTTAGAGGTACCATTTAAGGGTGCCTCTTCTAGTATAAAACAAAGATTCTCTTCTTCCATCTCTAAAATCACCTTCATCTCAAGAACTAGAGATATCCTTTTTCCCTAGGAGCAAAGGGCTTCATATCACTTTATCTTCCTCTGTTCAAAATTCTCCATTAAATCTCAGTTATATCAGTCCCCAAATTTTAACTAGAGCCATGCATGTCCTCCAAACAGAATTCATATGTTACAGGAAATAGTCTGTACGGGCCATGGCAAATCCTTGCCTTGACACGAATTGAAACTCTATTGAAATGGACAGCAGTTAAGCTACCGGGAGTTACCAAGTCCACAGTCTTTACAACAGATTTGTGGGACAAAGTGGGAGTGAAACTGTGGGATTGTGCAACAAAGGGGAACAAAACCATTGCAGAAATGCTCCCCTCCTGGTGGGTGATTTTTGAGGTCCTGAAAACCCAAGAAAACTCCCATGCTAAAGATAAAAGGGATGCCTCCTGCCTTCCCTTTGTGGCGGAGCCTCAAAGTTCTTTATGATCTGAAAAGACTGCGGCCCTCTCTACACAGCCCACACCCGCACCTCTTATGAGTGAGAGAGAGAGGGGCCCAACGCAATCCATAGGAGCATTTGCTGCTGGCTGCTGCCTGAACGACAGCGACAGTAGGGCAAGAATACCTCTTTGACCCTGGACCTGTCGACCCTTAAAAAGAACCAGATCTTTACCTCCCTGCATGGTGCCTGCCAGGAGCCGTGGTTGTGACTGCTTCTGCTGCTGCTGTTGCTCCGGATGGTGCAGCCCCCGCCTGGTGCATGCTGAAGCTATAGCACATTAAAACACCAACTGATGCTACATACTGACTGAAACTGTTAAAATTTAACCTGTGATTTATGTTTTTTAACAGGATTGTCACTGGAAAAATTCAAAGGTCTTTGTGCGGATGTAGTGTTTTCCTACATATCGGTAACATAGCAAGACTGCATGATTCACTGGGAGTAATTGGCTAAGTCATAAATTTAATGTTCTTTTGCTCACATTAAAGACAAACTTTGAATCTTATCTATAGTAGTTATTTGAGACTTAGCTGTAATTACTATATGAAACTCCACTGTCAGCTTTACCATGTGTTTGTTTTTTACTTCATAGTTTTAACAAGGTAATTTTATTGTGATTTTTTTTAGTATAGCTATTTAGTGATTCAAGTATAATTATTTTTCCTTGACACATTTAAATTAAAATTAGACTTGATATCAAAACAGTTTAAGTATATTGATGGACCACAAATACAATAAACAATAGCTTATTTTTTAGAATAATTTGAACCCCTAACTTTGTAACTCTTTATATGCAAGTGTCAGTTTTACAAACCCACTACCCTAACCAAGTTGCTTGTGTAAAACATGTCGCACAATTATATAACTAAATTTTTATAGCTTTAGCCTTGTAACAGTCGGTCCAAAAATCACTCATCTGCCTCACGACTGCCAGAAGCCGAGACCCCCAGGGACCCTGGGCCGCAGCACAGGAGTTCTGGCCTGATTGAGGTGGGATCCAAGCTTCTCCCTGCAGGTGCATCTATTAGACCGAGACGCCCTCCTCAGAGACCCGTGCATGAACAATGGACGCTGTTACGGTTCCTGAGTCATGTTTGTGGAGGCCGTGTTTGCTGTCCTGTACTGACAGTACCTGCTGTGAAGGCTCGGGCTGCACCGCTCCCCCATTGTGAAGAGAACACCTGCAGTGCCCACGAGATCTCTCCCCCTACCTGGCATGTTGCCCTTCGCCTCGAAAAAGAACTATAATAATCACCCCAAGAAGGAGAGTCGGACAAGACGGACAAGACAGATCTATTGGCGCGCGCTACGAGGAATGCGAAGGTGGTCTTGGTTCCAGTGTCACGAGGACTCTCGTCTGTTTGTCAGTAGCTATAACCCCCCTTTTCCTCTTCTCTCTCTCTCTCTCTTTCTTTCCCTTCTCTTCTATCGCATAATTGTGTGTATCAATAAAGATACAATTGATTTTACTTGAACTAAGTTCTCATTGCCTCTTTTTGCACTTTGAAATCAAAACGAACCATCACGACCATCCTTTGGCTCGTGACAAGCCTTCAATATTTATATCATATTACTTTTATAAAGACAAACTCAAATCTATTGTACAGGCAATCTTAAAAAGCTACAGCAGTTTAATCCCTCTAATAAAATTGTTGCTGCTATTTTAGTATAATTGTTTACCTGCATGTTTTTTACCTTGATGTTTAACTGTTGTATGACAATTTTTAGTAACTTCTTTGTAATGATAGTTTAAATAAGTTAATATTTGTTAAGATTAATTTTTGTTTAGTTTTAATAATGTTAACGTCAAGTTTTCTTAGGCACATTTTCTGTTATGTTTTAGTGAAGTTTCAGTAAAGTTGATTTTAAGTTTTGTTGAAATATACTTGTTTAAATTATAAGATATGATTTTTTTACTATATAAATGAATGAATGAATGAATTTTTGTTAAAATTTCCTTATTTAAATTACTAAATACAACTATTTTGTTATAGACAACAACAATTTTTACTGTTTTATTTTTCATAGGTAGCACTGAGTGTTGGGGGTTAGATTTGGTTTTTTTTCTTCTCACAGAATTTTTTCCCATAAGTTTCCAAGAAGCCTTGATGACTACTTAGTCAGAACAAAAAGGAGTACTTGAGGGATATGGCAGCACGAGGCTACACCTATTGTTTATGAGTCCCTGGGAGTGTCCCTCAGAGGGGAGAGATGATGAGCTTTGGGAAAGGCAAAAAGAGATCTGGGGGAGGGGGAGGCACTCTTGCTCTCAGCGCCGAAGAAGACAGTCAGGCTGCCCTCTGCCTCTGTCTCGTCCTAAAAAATCTGCTCGTGTACCCGGGAATCCTGAGCTCGTTTTCTCCAGCCTCTCCCCACTGCCGCTGCTTCTTCGGAGCTTTGAGGCTCTCCTGCTACTCTGTAGCCCTGCACTGTCCAGCCCTGCCGGGACACCCCTGCTGCTCCAGCTGCCAGGGCAGAGCTCCTCATCTCATCCACCGGTCCGGGACTTTCCTTCCTTCCAGTTCGGCCTCTCGGAGCCCTGCAGGGGCGCCGAGATCAAACTGCTCTGGGCTTTTGTGAAAGAAAGCCTTCAAGGTTCTTGGTTCTGTTTATTATTGATGCTATAGTTGTTGTTTGTTTGTCGTTTTGTCATATATACTAGTAAAGAACTGTTATTCCTACCCCCATACCTCTGTCTGAAAGCTCCTTTAATTTTTTTTTAATTGGAATAATTTGGAGGGAGGGGATTTGAATTCTCCATCTCTAGGGACGTCCTGCCCCTTCCTAGCAGATATCTGTCTTTCAAACCAAGACACTGAGGAATAGGTAACAATTCCATATTATGATTGTTATTAACTGTAAGCTGTTTAATGCCCTTTTTTGCTTTATTACTACTTGGCTAGAGATAAATGACAAAGCCAACTGCTTTACAAACCTTTACATACTGTTGTATAGCTATTTACAAGGCATAATATTTTAAGAGACTTTCCTAACTATTATTACTAAAAGGCGTTTAAAATATATTAGGGAAACTCTTCCCATTAAGGCCTGGGCCATGGCCAAGTCCTAGCCTTAGCTGATCAAGAAGTATGCCAATAAACCCAAGTGTTTTTTGCACCAAAACTGTACTCAGGTCATTTTGACTTGCTGAATTTGAATCCATAATAGCTAGACCTCCTTTTGAAGTGAAATTAGAAGCCTTTACACAGAAATGTTTCTCCAAGCCCTCACTCTAAAATGAAGCTTACTAACTATTGTAGATTCTGAGTAATAGTATAGCATTTCAGGAATTGATAATGCATTGTTTTAAATTACCATTTTATTTTTCATGTCCAGTTTCCCTGACCCTGAGGTTCAACCCAGGCTAGCTGTAGTCCTCAGAGGGGATAGCTGGACAAAGGACCAAAGACAAAAGACAGAGGTGCACTTTCTCTTCTCAGGATACATCCCACAGTTTATTACACAGAACCTTCTTATCCAAGTCCAGAGAAGGGAAAGAGGAAGTTCTTCTCAGGCAGGATAACTTTATGCCCTTGGGAGAGAGGGGAAGGGGCAGGGGATAGGACCCTTAACCAGGGGGGACTTGGCCCAGGGGGAAGGGGCACAGGGAAGATCAAGTTAAAGGGAACGCACAACACATATTTAAATCATCCAGTGCAATATATATCAAAAATGAGCTAACCTACGTAGTGCAATACAACATCTCACCGTTTCTTGTTATAATAAAGTCGAAGGAAAAGGCGTCGGGCCTACTCTGATGCAGGATATGAACTGGCCCACTGACACAATCCTGTATCCCTCCAAGGGTCTCAGCTAGCTCAGCCCTTCTCAGGCCTAACAGGATTATATCAAGAAAGACAGGACAAGGATTCAAAAGAGGCTCTCTTACCCTTTTAGCTGCAAGTCCTTTATTCCAGGTTGATGTCCCGGGAGAGAGAGAGCTCCCGGGGGACAGGGGACCCTTTATCTTAGGGTCTCTGAGGGAGGGGCTAGCTGGCACACAGCCAATGGGGTCAGAAGGGGAAGGAAGGGTCAGACTACATGACAGGAGTTCCAGGGGTCCCTGAGGGAGAAGAAACCATTTCCCCAGGGGGATGTAACATCTCCTCCTTTTTTTGTTTAAAAAGATACAGAGAGAAGTTCTCACATTCTGTTTAACACGGAGTGTGGGTTTCCCACCACTTATGGTTGGTAGGGAGACCGGTCCTCTTTAGGTTTGCCAACTCTATATGGTTGACTTCTGAGGTAGAAGATATGAGGCCATTAATAGCCTTGAAAATCAAACAGCGTAGGATTCCGAATGCTATGGTTACAAGGAAAAGGATAACAAAAAGTAACAAAATTGTTTTGACTACAGAAGTCCACCACCCAGTGAGTCCCCAGCCCTTGAACAGTTCCTTGATCCAATCTTCTGATTCTTGCTTCACTTGTCCGATCATGTTGTTCATGCTTCGGAGGGCAGCATGGATGTTTGGAGCCTTTGAGGACAAATTCATGCAACAGAGTCCTTCAAATTCCTGGCATTCATGTCCATGCAATAGCAAGAGATAATCGATAGCAGCACGGTTCTGGATCGTGGCCTGTCTGGTAATCTCCTCGTCTTCTAGGAGGGAGCTGATGGCGATAGATGTTAAATTAGCCTGCTTGACCACCCAGCACTCTAGGTGGCCCAATTCACCTAGAGCTTTGGCTGCTGCTACCCACGGAAGAAACAGGGATACAGCAACTCTTTTTGACTTTGCCCAATGAAAAATGTCTGAATTACAATTTGGGTCCAAAATGTCAGTACTCCTTTTTTGAATTTTGTCAGCCGATTTGTTTTTGTGTGTCCATTCACGAATTAAAGTTTGGTTGGGTGTCAACACGGACAATCGCCCTATGGTACATGGCCCTCCGAAAAGCCGGGATGGAATTCCTGCCCATGCCCGATCCCCACAAACCAAGAACAATCCTCTAGGGAGGCTTCTGGGTTTGGAGTGGGATGGGTTGTCTGATGCAATGTGGCTTATATTATGACACCACCTCTTTGCAGTAAATTCTCCCCGGAACTGCCTTATAAGGTGGTACTCGTCAGTGCTAGAGGGTTTTGGGATGACAGAGAAATGGATGCAGTATGTGGCAGGGGAGGAACCCAATAGTTCTAACTCCTGGGGTTCATGAGCTACCCTGGGCAAACCCTGCACCCATTCCGCTAAGGGGTTCATGGTGAACACACCTTGCTTTTGCTGATCTTGGTGTGGTTGTGGAGTGTGTGCCTCTGGAATTTCGTTGGACCTGTATTTGTCCAAGCCTGCTGGAAATTCTCCAGCCTGCAAAGGAATTCCTACCAGACAGGTAGACATAGGATTCTTAGCTGCTGCAGTGGACAAACATATGTTTTCTTGCTGAAGTGTCTGTGCCAGGGTTACCCAGACGTTCTGACGTGGCTGAGGGATGATCCATGCAGCTGCCAGACTGTTCAGCATTAGCAGGATGACAACTTGGATGGGGTTCATCATAGGGTTGAGTGGGAGGTAGGTTTTCTCTGGAAGGGAAAAAATAAACATTTTTAAAACATGTTAAAAGTTCCTGTTTCTGCCAGAAGGAATCCACCTCTAAGGAGGATCTTTCTCTTCCATCCGGCGGCGTCTTCTCTTCGAAGCATCAGTCACTTGCTTCTCGTCCCCTTCTGCTGGAGCTGGATTTTTGGGGACAAAAGGTTTCACCCACTTCTGGGGAATCCACCGAGGGCCTGAGGGAGTAGCCACACATGCATAGCCACGACCCCAGGTCACCAGCTCATAGGGACCTCTGGTTTCCCAAGTTTCAGGATCCCTAATCAAAACCGGTGGACGCTGAGACAATTTAAACTGATCACCACTGTTAAAATGACGTACCACAGGTGGACTCATGTTTTCAAATGAACAGTTTAGAAAATTGATGGTGAACATGGCTTTGCAGAGCTTCTGCTGTGGTGTCATCCATGAAGCCGAGCAGTTCTGCCTAGCCAGAACCTGTTTGAGCGTTTGGTGTGCACGCTCGATCACAGCTTGACCTGTGGGGGAGTGAGGGATGCCAGTTTTATGCTCCACTCCCCACTGCTGGACAAATTCTAGGAACTCCTTGGACACATACCCTGGGCCGTTATCAGTTTTGATTGTTTTTGGAATTCCCAACACTGCAAAGGCTTGCACTAGGTGCTGCTTGGCATGTATAGATTTTTCTCCTGCGTGGGCAGAGGCATACACTGCACCTGAATATGTGTCAATGCTCACATGAACATATTTGAGGCGACCAAAACTAGGAATGTGTGTGATGTCTGTTTGCCATACCTCACAGCTGCCCAGGCCCCTGGGGTTCACCCCCATGCCCATTGATGGCATGACCTGGAGCTGGCAGTTTGGACAGGTACCTACAATGGCTCGAGCCTGGCTCCGTGTTAGTTGGAATTGTCGGATCAGGGCTGGCACATTTTGATGGTAATGTTGGTGACTCAGTTTTGCCTGCTGGAAGACATCAGGGAGATGTGCCTTTTCAACTGGTGCAGCAAGGGAGTCTGCCTGGCGATTCCCCTCTGCGATCTCACCTGGCAAATCAGTGTGTGACCTCACATGCATCACGTAAAACGGGTGCTGTCGATGAGAAACCAAATAGATTAGCTTTGAAAGCAACCTGAAGAGATGTTCATTCTCTATTTCCTTGAGCACAGCCTGCTCCGCTCTGGACACTACTCCCGCCACATAGGCAGAGTCGGTTACCAAATTGATTGGTTCTGAGAACTTCTCAAAAGCTCTTACCACTGCGGCCAGTTCAGCCACTTGGGGGGATCCCTCCACAAACTCAACATCAGCTTCCCAATGCTGAGTCCGTGGGTTCCTCCAAGTCACGACGGACTTGTTTGAAGTACCCGATGCGTCTGTGAAGACTGTGAGAGCTTTGAGTGGTCTCCGACTCCTTTTCTCATGAGGAATAAGGTGGAATTCCTCATTGAACAACTTGTGGGACGGGGCATGGACTGATATTTGTCCCCTGTAGCTGTCCAGAGATAATTGGAGACTGGCATTGCTCTGCAGCAAATGCTCAAACATCTCTTTGGTCAATCTCTCAGGAGAGTTCTTTCCCTCCTCTGAAAGTCTGACCGGGAGGTGAATGCATGCAAAGTCACAACCTGCCAATTCACACAATCTTACCCTGGCCTTCCGAATCAGCTGTGCTATCAGCTCCTGTGGCTCTGTGATGGTCTTGGATCTTTGGTGGGAGAGGAAAACCCACTCTATTATCAACAGTGAATCTCTCTCTTCCTCGATCCACTGAAAGATCAAGCCATGCAGGTGTGGCAGTTTTCCTAGAACAATAAACTGGAAAGGCACCTTTGGCTCACACCGGTGAGCCTGTCTCTCTGACAAGGCTTTTTGTACCTTTTCGATTGCTGTCTTCGCCTCTGGGGTCAGCTCCCTGGGAGACGTCAGCTCCTTCTCCCCCTTCAATAAATTGAAGAGGGGTTCTAGATCTTGATTTGTGAGGCCTAGCCAGGGTCTTACCCAATTCAAGGACCCACACAGGGAGTGGAGATCTGCTAGAGTTTTTGGATTGCAGCCAATTTCTAAGCTCTGTGGAACTACAGTCCTTGCACTGATTTGCAAGCCCAGGTATTTCCAAGGTGGCATCCTTTGAACCTTGTCCTCCTGTAACTGAAATCCAGCAGAGGTTAAAACTTTAACCACTAGGTCAAGCGTGTGTTGGAGTATAGAGTCATTGGGGCCACACACTAGCACATCATCCATGTAGTGAAGGATGATGGCTTCTTTTCTCTGTGCGCGTATTGGAGACAGTAATGAGGCTACATATTGTTGGCATATAAAAGGACTCGATTTGAGACCCTGGGGAAGGACCCTCCAGTGATAACGCTTCATTGGGGCCTGTCTATTGACAGTGGGAACTGAGAAGGCAAACCTAGGGGCATCTTCAGGGTGCAATGGAATTTGGAAAAAACAGTCCTTGATGTCTAAGACAGCCAATTTCCAATCTCGGGGGAGCATTGTTGGAGTGGGCATCCCTGGTTGGAGGGGTCCCATGTCTTCTACTATTTTGTTAATTTCTCTTAGATCATGGAGCAACCTCCACTTATCCTTTCCCGGTTTCTTTATCACAAAGATCGGGAAATTCCAGGGGCTAGTTGTCTCCACAATGTGTCCCTGAGCCAATTGCTCTTCCACGAGTTTTTCCAGCGCCTTGAGCTTTTCTTTACTCAAAGGCCACTGTGCTACCCATCTGGGGGTGTTTTCTAACCACTTTAACTTCTGGGTAGGGCGCTCCACAGTGGCTACTTGCAAAAATCCTGGGGTGTTTTAGGAATGACCAATCGGACTCCCCACTGAGACATGGTGTCCCTCCCCCACAGTGGGGCGTTATAATCTGCTACGAAAGGACGGACATTCGCCACCTTTCCATCAGGTCCCTCAATTTGCACCACGTTTTTCGAAATCCTTGCCATTGAGATTCCTCCTATGCCCTGAAGTTTGCCTGCCACCGGCTCTAATTCCCAATTTGAAGGCCACATGCTTTGTGGCAATACGGTGACCTGAGCTCCGGTGTCGAGTACTCCCGCCACTTGGAGGCGCTCTGATCCACAAGTAATGTTGCACATCATAGAGGGTTTAGGTTCCCCCACCACCTCTGTCCAGTAGACCTCTGGTGATTTACCGTCTGCTGTGATCTCTGCTGGAACCGGAATGGCTTGGGCAAGAATCTGCCCCGCTATCAGATAAAAGGGTGGGTGCAAACAACGAGCCAACAACATGAGGCCTATTATTTTTCCCTTTATGGTCATGGGAGCTATCTCAATTTCCAAGGGTGTGTGTGCTGTGTCCCCAATAACAAAATACTCACTGTCCAATCCCATGTGGTAAACCGTCAGGTCCTGTGAGATGTTAGACAGGTCAACTGTTATAACCATCCACTCAGTAGATCTGAAATGGAAACCTTTGGTAGTTACAAGTCTAAAACGGCCAAGTGGCTGCCAAACCTTGTTAGTTGAGCATTTAACATTTACATTTTTCTGCACCCCCACACCCCGTGACCTGCCCTCCCCCCCCTTTTTCTTTAAGAGAGAAGCTTTTGCCAATGTGAGTCCCGCTATATTTATATCTTTGCGCGTTGTAGTATCAACCGCGGGCACGCGCTGTGAATTCAGTTTTTTTGTTTGTTGGATTTCTTCTGCTTCTGCGCCTGGGGGCAGGATCTGGCGAAGTGTCCCGGTTTCTTGCAGCGGAGGCAGATGATGCGCTGCAGCTGGTCTGGTGGCATCTGTTGCCTGCTGGGGTGTGGTCTAGCAGGGGCTGTATGCTGTGGGTGTGTTGTTCCAGGGTGTCTTTCAGAAGTGCAGAACAGTTCTGCCCGTCTGGAACAAGCTTCTATCATCTGGGACAGAGTAGGTGGTGGGTCCAAGGGGAGAGTGAGGATAATTCTACGACAGGTCTCATTAGCATTTCTTTGAGCCATCTCTTTGATCAGCTCTGCCTGCACCACGGGATCTGGTATTTGGTGTTCCACCTGTGTCCTCAGACGATCAACAAACTGTAAGAAATTCTCCGTAGGAAATTGTTTAACATTAACATAACTTCCTTTCCCTTCCCTTGATGGTAGCTGATAAAACATTTTCTCTGCAACATTGCTAATCCTAAGTAAAATTTGTTTGGATAATACTCGGGTTTGTTTTTCGGGGCAAGCCCAGACACCTTCACCACAAAGATGTTCAAATGTAATATCATTATTCTCAGTGTCTTTAGCCATATTAGGGTTTTGCTGAATCTCCTGTAAAAGTGTTCTTAAAGCTCTTTTCCACATATTGTCCCACAGATCATACTCTGAGGGAGATAACAGACATCTGAATAAGTCCTTAATATCATTAGGGACCATTTCATTAGAATCAAATGTGGCTCTAAACATCCCTTTAAAGATGGGGGTGTCCCTGCCAAACTCACGTTGTACTTTACATAGTTCTTTCTTGTCTTGGTAGGAGAGTGGCTGGTATTGCCGAGAACCCTGCCTTTTGCCTACATATGCTACTGGAGCTACAGAGAAAATGGGTTCATCTGCATTTGCCAAGGGTCTGGAAGCTGCTGCCGGACCCCCCGTGTCTGGGGATACCGGGGTTACAGTGTTATCAGTCCCTTGTGGGTGGGGAAGGAAAAGCGTGCTCTGTCCGTGCTGGCTGGGCAGCCCAGGCTGTCCCCCTCCCCCCGCCGTGTGGCAATCATACCCCCCGCTGTGGCCGTGCAGGGTGTGGGGGGCGGCCCTCTCCCTGCTGCCGGGGAGGCAGGAGGAGGAGGAGCCGGCCCCCCCTGAGCCGCCGCAGCAGCCGGGAAGGAGGCATGGGGAGGAGGGGTGGGGTGGGGCTGCCGGAGGCCAGCAGGGGTTGGCACAGGGGTATGGGATGGGGGCGGGGGCAGAGGGAGGGGGTTGGGAGGGGAAGGGGTCGTGGGGGGAGGGTCGGGGCACATGGCAGCCGCCATTGTTATCAGCCACGTGGAGGGGGTCCCTAAGGGACCCTGCCGCCTCACAGAAGTCCCGGGCCGCCCCTGCCCCCCCGCCGTGATCCTGAGGAGAGAAACTGGCTTTGTTAAAAGGATCCCGGGACAAAGGTAAACCCGGGTATAAAGGTGGATCAGAGGGGGGATTACATGGGGTAAGTTTTTTCTCCTGGCTGGGTTTGTTTAACTCTAACAGATGGTTACGAGCTTGCAAAAATATTGGGATAAATACAGAAACGGCGTGATCATTATTTTGGACTTTATCTGTGATTACCGTACCCACGTAATCCCAAAAAGAAACAGTATCTATCTGCAGTAATTCAGCTTCAGTAAATTCATGTTCTAACCAGCGAACAAAACGTTTTTGCAGCCTTTTGGAAATTTTAACGTTAATTAAAAGGTCCTGGAGTTGTTTTAATATACTCTTTTGAGGAGCTGATAGCTGCATGCCCATGATTCGATATTATTGAAAGCTATTAGCTCAAAATCCAGCCTCCAGCTGCTAAAGTCAGCTGTATGTAACTCCTGTGTCTCCTATAACCAGAGAGAACAGGCGGGGAAAACTCCGGGGCTGCGGTCACGCGTCCGCGCCGTTTCTCCAGCCCCGGTGGCACCGGGGGGGTCCCCGCCGCCTTGCTTGGCCGATGGGATACGTACCCGGGCCGGGGTTTCCCCAAAAAGCAGGGCTCCTTGTGCGGAGCCGCCCCACGGGTCCGCGGGCTGCGGCAATCAGAAACGAAAGAAAAAAAAAGAAAAAAAAATCGCCGCAGCAGGGTCCTAAAACCCACCCGCTGCTACTAGCAAAGGTAAAATTCCGCCCTCCCAGTTTGCGGTACCGATCAAACGGAGGACTTTACCTGGTCCGTGGTATCATATGCTGAGTCAGAAGCAACTGAAGGTCCTGTCTTTAGCTCACTCGTGACTGGGCAACCACAAGCTACGAGCTTATCCCTATCCACCTATAGCCACAACATGTGGCCAAAGTGCCTAGGGTAGTTGAACTTCCCAAAGAGCTTTCAAGACTATGAAAGGTCTCCAGCTCCGCATGGGTTTCTAGAACTAAATCCACTTTGGGGGCCAACTGACACAATCCTGTATCCCTCCAAGGGTCTCAGCTAGCTCAGCCCTTCTCAGGCCTAACAGGATTATATCAAGAAAGACAGGACAAGGATTCAAAAGAGGCTCTCTTACCCTTTTAGCTGCAAGTCCTTTATTCCAGGTTGATGTCCCGGGAGAGAGAGAGCTCCCGGGGGACAGGGGACCCTTTATCTTAGGGTCTCTGAGGGAGGGGCTAGCTGGCACACAGCCAATGGGGTCAGAAGGGGAAGGAAGGGTCAGACTACATGACAGGAGTTCCAGGGGTCCCTGAGGGAGAAGAAACCATTTCCCCAGGGGGATGTAACAGCCCACCACTTTTGATTTGCAGGCTGTTTTGGCTGGTCTTGGCCTGCAATCTCTGCATGGTTTACTTCTGAGGTGGTTGGGGTTAAACTGTTGAGGGCTTTAAAGATTAGGCATCGTAGAACTCCAAACACCAATGCAATTAAAAACAAAACAACAAACAGTGTCGCTGTTTGCCACTCTGAAATGACCACACGGACACTTGGAACTTGGGAGAATAATGAGCAGTGGAGGAAAGCCCTGATTTGTTTATTTCATCCTATGATATAGTTTTAGAAAGGTGATCATGGATTGGAGGGAGAAATTCCCACCTCTCAACCAAATTGGTCAAAAGGACTGTCAACCCCCTCCTCTCATCAAGAAGAATTCAAAAACAATGACAGTATTTACAGAAACAATCTCTTCTTTACATGAACAGAGCATGAGAAGTGAGAACTTCTACTTTAATATGAACACTCAGAAAACTAGGAAAACTCATGAAGACAAAACAATGACAGAATTGTTTTAACTGTTGAAGTCCACCACCCTGAGAGACCTCAGCCTTTGAACATTTCGCTGAACCAGTCCTCAGATTCTTGCTTCCCTTGTCCAACCAAACTTTTTAGTTCTTCGAGGGCAGTGTGGACATTGGGTGCTTTCAATGTCAAATTCAGGCAACAGAGTCCTTCAAATTCCTGGCACTTGTGTCCATGCAGCAGCAGGAGGAAGTCTATGGCTGCGTGATTTTGGAGGGTGGCCTGCCTGGTAATTTCCTCGTCTTCTAGGAGGGAACTGATGGCGGTGGATGTTAAGTTTGCCTGTTTGACCACCCAGCACTCTAGGTGGCCTAATTCACCTAGAGCCTTAGCTGCTGCAACCCATGGAAGGAAGAGGGACGCAGCAATTCTTTTTGACTTGGCCCAATGAAAAATTTCCGAATCACATATTGGGTCCAAATTTTCAATGCTTCTCTTATGAATTTTGTTGGCCGAATTGTTTTTTTGAGTCCATTCGCCAATCAAGGTTTGGTTGGGTGCCAACAGGGACAATCGCCCGATGGTACATGGCGCTCCTAAAGCCAGGATGGGATTCCTGCCCATGTCTGATCTCCACAAATTAGAAATAGACCCTTAGGGAGGCTTTTGGGATGTAAATGATAGGGATTGTCTGCTGTAACATGGCTCAGAATTTTGCACCACCTTTTGGCAGTGAAGTCTTATCAATATTGCAGTATATTATGAAAGGCTTTAGTACTAGACAGAGGAGTGAAGATAATGTGAATGCAGTATGGTGCTGGAGAGTAATGTAATAGCTCTAATTCTTGGGGTTCTTGAGCTGCTCTGGGCATTTTCAGTAACCACTCTTCTATGGGATTCTTAATCATTGCAGCTCGCCGATGGTGGATTTTATTTGGCTATGTGTTGTGTGATTTGGGACTATGGTTAGGCATATGTGTGTCAAAACTGGTTGGATATTCTCCTGCTTGCAGGGAGATCCCTACCAGGCAGGTAGACATTGGGTCCTTTGCTGCTGCAGTAGACAGGCATATATTTTCTTGTTGGAGTGTCTGTGCCAGGGTCACCCAGATGTTTTCGCGTGGTTGAGGGACGATCCACGCAGCTGTCAGACTGCTCAGCACGAACAGGATGACAATTTGGACAGGGCTCATGGCGAGGTTGAGTGGGAGGCAGGTATTTTCTAAAAGGAAAAACAAACATGTTTAAAGCATTTTAAAGGTCTGAGGTCAGCCGGAATTAACCTGGTTTTATGAAGGTTCTGTCTTCTCTTTCGGGCGGTGTCTTCATTTTTAAGCAACAGCTGCTTGCTTCTTATCATCTGTTGCTGCTTGTTTTTTTGGAGCAAAAGGTTTTACCCACATCTGAAGTATCCAATGTGGGCCTGAGGGGATGGACACTCACCCGTAGCCATGCCCCCAGGTCACAAGCTCATAGGGACCTTTGATTTCCCAGGTTTCTGGGTCTCGAATTAAAACTGGTGGACGCTGTGATACCTTAAACTGATAACCGTTGTTAAGGTGGCACACCACCAGAGGACTCAAATTCTCAAATGAACAATTCAGAAAATTGATCGTGAACAGGGGTCTACAGAGTTTTTGCAGTGGTGACATCCAGGCTGTGAAACTGTTTTGCTTAGCTAGGACCTTTCTGAGCGTCTGGTGGGCACGCTCGATCACAGCTTGGCCTGTGGGGGAGGAGGGGATGCCTTCTGTATGTTTTACTCCCCACTGCTGGACAAACTCTAGGAATTCCTTGCCTTTGTACGCTGGGCCATTGTCAGTTTTGATGTTTTTTGGGATCCCCAGTACTGAAAAGGCCTGTACAAGATGCTTCTTGGCATGTGCAGCCATTTCTTCTGTGTGGGCAGAGGCATAAACTGTGTTTGAATAGGTGTCTACGCTTACGTGTACATATTTTAGGCAACCAAAACTAGGAATGTGTGTGATGTCTGTTTGCCACTCCTCGGAATGTGTGTGATGTCTGTTTGCCACTCCTCGCAGCTTTTAAGCCCCCTGGGGTTAACCCCCATACCTAGCAATGGCATGGTTTGTTGTTGGCAGTTAGGGCAGGTGGCCACAATGGCACGAGCCTGACTCTGTGTTAGCTGGAACTGACGCATTAGGCCTGGAGCATTTTGATGGTATTGCTGGTGACTTAGCTTGCCTGTTGGAAAATATCTGGAAGGCGTGCCATTTCTGCTGGGGCTGCAAGGGAATCTGCTTTGTGATTACCTTCTGCGATCTCACCTGGCAAATCAGCGTGCGACATTACGTGCATCACATAAAACGGGTGCTCTCGATGCAAAACTAAATAAATTAGTTTTGAGAACAGCCTAAAGAGATGCTCATTCTCGATGTCTTTGAGGATCGCCTGCTCCGCCCTGGACACTACCCCCACCACATAGGCTAAGTCCGTGACCAAATTAATTGACTCCGGGAACTTCTCAAAAGCTCTCACTACTGTGGCCAGTTCAGCTACCTGGGGCTATCCCTTCACAAACTCTAGATCAGCTTCCCAATGCTGAGTTTGGGGATTTCTTCAAGTCATCACCGACTTGTGGGACGCTCCGGATGCATCAGTGAACACTGTGAGAGCTTTGAGTGGCCTACGACTCCTTTTCTCACAAGGAATGAGGTGGAACTCTTCATTAAACAATTTGTGAGATGGGGCGTGGACTGATATTTGTTCACTGTAGCTGTCCAGGGATATTTGGAGGTTGGCATTCCCTTGGAGCAGACACTCAAACATCTTGTCAGCTTCTTGTCATTTTGTCAGCTTCTCGGGAACCTTCTTCCCCCCCCGGAAAGCTTGACTGAGAGGTGAAGACACACAAAGTCACAACCAGCCAGCTCACGCAGTCTCAACCTGGCCTTCTGGATCAGCTGAGCTATCAGCTCTTGTGGCCTTGTGATAGTCTTGGAGCGTTGGCAGGAGAGGAAGACCCACTCTATTATTAAGAGTGAATCTTTCTGGCCTTAAATCCATTGGAATATCAAACCGTGTAAGTGTGGCAGCTTTCCTAGAACAATGAATTTGAAAGGCAGCTCGGGCTGGTAATGGTGAGCCTGCCTCTCGGCCAAAGCTTTTTATGCCTTATTTATTGCAGGTTTTGCCTCTGGGGTCAGTTCTCTGGGAGAGAGCAGCTCTCTGTCTCCCCTCAACAACTTGTTGAGGGGATGTAGGTCTTTGTTGGTGAGACCTAGCCAAGGCCTGACCCAGTTCAAGGACCCACACAGGGAATGGAGATCTGCTAGGGTTTTGGGATCACTTTTGATTTCCAATTTTTGTGGAACAATGGTCCGCGCCGTGATCTCCAAGCCCAGATACTTCCAAGGTGGCACCGTTTGAACTTTCTCTTCCTGCAGCTGAAATCCAGAAGAGGTTAAAACTTTACCCACTAGATCAAGTGTGGATTGGAGTATGGTGTCATCAGGGTCACACAAAAGCACATCATCCATGTAGTGGAGGATGATAGCTTCTTTTCTTTCAGCACGTACTGGGGACAGCAATGAAACCATGTACCACTGGCAGATCATAGGGCTGCATTTGAGGCCTTGCGGCAATACCCCCTAGTGGTAACGCTTCATCGGGGCCTCTCGATTAATGGTAGGAACCGAGAAGGCAAACCGTGGGGCATCTTCTGGGTGTAGAGGAATTTGGAAGAAACAGTTTTTGATATCTAGGACAGCTAATTGCCAATTTTGAGGGAGCATTTTTGGGGAAGGCATCCCTGGTTGGAGTGATCCCATGTCCTCAATTACTTTGTTTATTTCTCGGAGGTCATGAAGGAGTCTCCACTTGTCTTTCCCTGGCTTCTTTATTACAAAGACCGGGGAGTTCCAAAGACTGGTTGTCTCTTCTATGTGACGACCTGGCTAAATGTTCTTCTATGATCTCTTCAAGCACGTTAAGCTTTTCTTTACTGAGTGGCCACTGATTTACCCAGACTAGGGTGTCATCTAGCCACATTAACTTTTGGGTAGGGCGCTCTACATTCTAAAAATCCTGGGGGGTTTTAGGGATAACTCATTAGACCCCCTACTGGGACATGGTGTCTCTTCCCCACAAGGGAGCCTTGTAGTGGATGACAAATGGACAAACACTGGCCAATTTTCCATCCAGCCCCTCAATTTGCACAATGCTTTTTGGTATTTTTACCATTTGAAGCCCTCCTATACCTTGAAGTCTGCCAGCCACAGGTTGCAAGTCCCAGTGTGAAGGCCACATCTTTTTTGGTATAATCGTGACGTGTGATCCCGTGTCTAAAAGGTCCTCTATGTAGAGGTGGTCTGTCCCACGGGTCAGGTTGCACCCCATAATAGGTTTGTCCTCGCCAACTACTTCTGCCCAGTAGATGTCAGGTGTTTTGTCATTTACTGGGTCCTCCACTGGAGTGGGAATGGCCTGGGCGATGATTTGCCCCTTGGCCAGGTAGAAGGGTGGCTGAGGGCAACATGCCAAAAGAATGAACTTGGGCCTGATTCCCTTAGTGGTCATGGGAACAATCTCAATCTCCATGGGTTTGTGTGCTGTGTCCCCAATAACAGAATACTCACTGTCCAGTCCTGTATGATCTACTGTCAAGTCTTGTGATTTCTCTGGCAATTCTACTTCAATTACTGTCCAGTGGGTAGATCTGAAAAGAAAGGCATCTTTAGTTACAAGCTTAAAACACCCGCAAGGCTTACAAGCCTTGCTAGATAAACATTCACTATTTTTTTCTTTTTGTTTCTCCCCACCCAGCTTCCCTTCCCCTTTTCCTGTTAAGAGAGAGTCTTTTTCTACGGTCGGACCCGCTGTATTTGTGTCATGGCGCGGCATGGGTCTGAGCTCCAGTCTTAGTTTTTTGGATTGTCGGTTGTTTCATCTTTCTGAGACTTCTTCTGCTTCTGGTTTTGGGGACAGTCTCTGGCAAAATGTCCAGGCTTTCTGCACAGGTAGTAGATGATGTGTCGAGGTAGTCTTGGTGAAGTCTGTTGCTTCTCTACTTCTGGTGTTGCAGCAGCACCCATCTTTGTATTGTTCAGTCCAGGCTTTTCTTCTGGTGTGCTGAACAGCTCTGCTTTCCTGGCACATACTTTTATTATTTGTGTCAGTGTGGGAGGAGGTTCGATGGGAAGTCCTAGAATTACTCTGCGGCAGGTTTTGTTGGCATTCCTCTGAGCCATCTCTTTAAATAGTTCTGCTTGTACCACTGGGTCTTGTACTTGTCTTTCTATTTGTGCTCTTAATCGGTCGATGAACTGCAAGAAACTTTCTGAATCATATTGTTTAATATTGACATAGCTACCTGGTGATACAACTGTTGGTATTTGGTGAAAAGCTTTTCCTGCAACTTTACGGATCTTCTCTATAGTGAATTCAGATAATGCTCGAGTTTGGTCTTCTGGGATAGCCCATTGATTTTCACCGCACAGGTGCTCATAGGTAATGTCTGTCCCTTCTAAATCTTTAGCACCCTGTGTGGTATTTTTAAGTTCTTATAGAAGATCTTTCAAGGATTTTTTCCAGGTGTCTTCCCAGAGGTCAAACTCTGAGGGAGTTAAAAGGCACCTGAATATATCTTTGAGGTCTGCGGGGACCAGCTCAAAGGAGAACAGAGTAGCTCGCATCATGCTTATAAATATTTCACTATCTCGGCCAAATTCTTTTTGGCTTTTACATAATTTTTTTATTTTGGTAAGAGAAAGGTTGGTACGTTTTGGTTGCATTATCTCTACCAGTATGTTGTACAGGAGCAGCTAAGAATACTCTTTTACTGGCTTGGCTTTGATTATCAGTGAAAAGAACAGGGCATATGCCTTTATTAATATTCAGCTCTTTATTAAAGTGATCAGCTCATTATTAAAGTCATCAGCAGGATTGCAGAGTCCAACCGGAGTTTTTCACGCTGCTGTGATGATCCGACGGAGCAGGTACTGTCGTGGATCTTCACCCAGCTGCCCCCAGTAGGTGGTGAGTCCTTGTCTCCACGGGAACAGCTAGAAGCTCTCTCTGGTCAACCATGAGAAGGCAGAGTGGTGAGGGGTCTGTCACTCGAGTGCAGAGTCAGCTCTTTTCCCTCAGGGAAAAACGAGAGTTTCCCCTTGTCTGTCTCAGTCACTTCAGCTGGCCGGCTCCCATTCCATTCAGACTCCTCATAGGTTATGGTGAGTCTTCAAACCATGCCAGGGGGTGCGTCCACTCCTTCCTCGGCCAGAGCACCATCTAATTCTCCTCTGATGCATCTGGCTTCCCATCTTGGGGTGCAGTTCCTCTCAAAAAAGCTCTCCCAGGATTCACAGGGTCGGTTTTATTTGCATATACAAATGCATATGCATTTGTCCTGGTCTGGCAGAGGGTATCCCTGCTGAAAAAGGTAGTTACAGTGAACAATAACAGGGCTATCTAGACAGGAGCCGCTCCTTTTCACATTTTAATGAGGTAGGAGAATGCCACAGGGCAGCCTCTTCTGGGAACAGCAGCATCACCCCAGCTATGGGGTTGTCTGTTAAAAGGAAACCCCCCCCATTTTTCCAAAAGGCTTGGTGATGGCACAAATTGGGAGGAGGGGGTTGCATTTTGAGTACTCAGAAACTCTTTTAATATGCTAATGGATGCTCCGCATTTTCCTCTGGGGGGATGGTGCGGCTGTCTCGCTAGGACAGGGATGGCACAACCCCTCCCGACCGGGAAACGCTGGGGGTTCCAGTGCTCCCCCCCATCCACTCTGTTCAGAGCCTGGCCGTGGCTCCCGCCAGTAGTGGCTGCGCCCGTCAGGGCCGCACAACGCAGCCGTGGCTTCCCTGCAGCTGGTGCTCCAGAGACACAGCCCTGCCCCCCTCCCAGGGCCACAGTAGCGAACACGGGCAGCTTTTTTTTTTAGCCCTCATACCCACTGGGAATTCGTTCATAACATCAGGGCTTTCCCATTGGGTCCTGTTTCTATGGGAACTGGCAGTGAGCTTGCTTTCTTCCCCCCCTTCCTCTTTCCACCCCCTGGCCCCGGGAACCCGCCCCCGGCAGCCCCAGCAACTTTGGCTTTAACTCCACCCCCACCCCAGTCAGCCCTGGGAACTCCAGTCCCGGTACTACCCTGACCCGCAGCCCTGCAGGGGCTGGGTGGGTAGGCATGGTTGAAGGAGTATCTCCGTGATGGTAGAGTCGGCGACAAAGTATCTCTATAAGCGGCCAGGGGAGGTGGGACCGCAGCAGCTGGCAGAGTCGCGGGTGGGTAGGGGCAAGAGGCCGGCCTGGCGGGACTTAGGGGGGTGGGCAGGATGGCAGGAACAGTAGTGGGCGGGCTCACTGGGGCAGAAGCGAGGAGGGGGACCGCGGGGACGCCGGTGGAACCAGTGGCCGATACTGCGGGAGCGGGGACAGCAGGGAGTAGCGGGGTGGAGGGGGGGGTAGTGGGGGCAGGTGGGGTGCCAGGGGCTGCAGGGAGAGGGGAAGGGGCAGCAGGGGCTAGAGGGACGGTGGGTACCGGAGCCACGAGGTTCGGCTGGAAGGCGGTGGGCGTGTCCTGCTGCAAACTCGCAGCGGGAACCGTTCTTTGCAAAGCAGCCGCCGCGGGTTGCTCCTTCGCAGCAAGCATCTCTACAAGCGCTCTGCAGGCTGGGACGAGCTCCGTGGCAGTGAAATCACGGCGGGAAATATTATTAAAGAGCTTATTTCCAACTGTGCCCCAAACTTCTTTGGTGAATACAGCTGACCGGTCAACATTTGGGAAATTAATCCAAGTCCATTCTAAGAGGTTTTTTAGCTCTTCTTTTGGTAACTTACTTTGACTGGAGTACAATAAATGCTTTAGTTGCTTATAAAGATATTTATCACCGGTAGAGTGTGATTGCCCCATTATTAGACTGATTTTTTTTCTCACCTGTGTGTCACCAAAGCAGGGTCCTTAGCTCGAACAGCATGGAGTGTTGGCCAGGCACTCCTGTCGGCGTGGACGCTGCTTCACGTCCCTCTTCAGAGCACCGTCTTTGGCTTGCCGTGCTCGGGACGTCCCACTCAGAGCTGTAGTGCGGGCGGTGCTTTCAGCAACACTCGCGTGTGCTCTGATACATAGCAGATTCCCTCAGCAGAGCTCCAGGCATGCCGCTGCCAGCAACGGCGAGATAGGGCTCGAGGGTAGCTACACTAATCCTCAGGAGAGCTCCAAGGAGCCGCTGCTCAGCAGCGGCCCCGTGCTCGAGGACTGCCAGGTAGTTTCCTCTGAGAGCTTGAGGAGGCTGCTACTGCGGTAACAGCTTCCCGTGCTCCAGGTGTACCTCAGCAGATTTTAAGAGCTCCAGCTATGGCGCTGCGCTGCAGCCGTAAGCTGTGCTCGCGACACTTTCAGGTGGCTAAAACTGGTTATTTAGTTAACGTCCATGGAGAAATCTCCCACGGGTGGAAAAGGCTGGATCCGTCGTTCAGCCACGGCTGGCACCACTTGAAGGAGTATCTCTGTGACGGTAGAGTCGGCGACAAAGTATCTCTATAAGCAAAGTAGCAGGGGTAGCACGTTGTTAGCGTAGGAAAACATATAACCACACGAAGGCGATCATATGCTGTTCTTTATTTGTGCACGGGGACACAGGGGCATACAGTGCCCAAATCTTGTGCCCCAAAAATACAGAGTCGATTTGTGATTTTTATAGTTTAAATTATACACATGTTAACTAACCTCCACCCCTAGATACTGATTATCCTATTCCTTAGTTACTATCTTAAATCATACCTACGCTTCTACCCTGATCCACACTTGATTTGCTTAAAACAATGCTTCTCAATTATCCCCTGAGTTGCAGTCACACTTGATTCGGTCATTACAATGGCATGGAGCTGGTTGTAGAAGCTGACGCTCGTTCCAAAGCCGAGCTGCGTCAAGTTCCAGTTGTACGTTCTCTACCTTCCTCCCCCCATACATACTTCAACTTAACCCCGTGGTTAACTTATACAGAAATTATATTTTTTAACCCTCCACCATCAACGTGGTTTATTGTGAGGGCCTTGCTTGTAGCTGCTAGGCACAGCTAAAGCAGGCCAGGAGAGCAGGAACAGAGAGCGAGTGTTGCTATGGTTTTCGGACGGCACAGAAATAACAACATGACTCTCCATGATGGTAAAGATGAGAGCAAACTTTATTCTTCTAAATTCTACTTTTATAGAGTAGTTCGGTACAAAGAACATGATTGGTTATTCAGCGTCTACACTCTTTTGTAAATATTTCTTTCCAGTAAACATGTTGGAAAAACACCACCTGCAGATAGTTTCTCACTTCCCAAGGTTTGTTTGAATTCCTCTTTAAGATTTCTCAGGCTAACATGAGAAAGTTGCTCGCTTGCCTTTCACACAGACAGTGGCAGAGCCTGAAGCCTAAATTCAGACCAATGTCAGGCCCACATCTCCCCCTTTTAGTTTTTGCTGAGGGCGGCGTCTGTGTCTGTGTCCTCTCCTGCAGGGGCCTTGCAAGAGAAAAAAAGACAAACATGACACCAGAAGTCCCATTAGTAATCAACCAATTACTAAACAGAACTTCCATTGGGCACCAACTTAAATGGTCAGGGAAGTTCTGTGGCATTTGGTGTTGACCCTTCATAACCATGTCCATGCACCAGCGTCAAGCTTACCTATTTACTAATTCTAATACAGAAAAAAAACAAAACATCATTAGCCTGCTCAAAAATGGCAGTCTAATTTGTCAAGATCTATCACTCTAGGAATCATCCTTTCAGATAACAAGGGCTTTTTCTGCCTTTTAGCAAAGGACAGTGGTCCTTGCATTACACCTGCAACCGCAAACTGATTTAATTTTCCAATTATTTGGACAACCTGAGTTGACCCTTTTTTTTTTTTTTTTTTTTTTTAATGCAAAAATGCATGCCATGTTTGAAAGGGCAGAGACCCATTGCAGGATGTGCAGTATTGGACCATTGTTCACTCAATTGGCCCATGATATCTGTAGGATGTCACCTAGAAAGAAAAAAAAAAAATAAAATTAATAAAAATATCAATAAAAAGATATCTGACTCCAAAAAAAATCTACATGATCCCAAAGACCAGAAAGGCAAAAACCACAAAGTGAAATAACAGCCCTTAATAACTACAAAACATACACCGAAGGCACGTGAAATATTACCTAAAATACAACTACATCTATGTAGGAAACTTAAATGAAACAACATCTACTATAAAATTAAAACACATGAAAAGAAAAAGTCCATTGAGACAAGATGTTGATCCTTAGCATCACTGGATGTCTTCTTGAAGTCTGAAGCAGGGAGTGACTCGAGGAAGATCGATGAAAACAGGACCATGCTGCTGACACAGGACTTCTGTTGTCTCCATAACTTCCAACCACATGGTCATCTTTGCAGTCTATATGACAGCCACTAAGGCTATGCAATGTCCCTTTTCACTCCTCAAAGGTGATGGGTAACACGACTGCTGAACCTGCTAATGATAAAACACAGGCACATCTCCTTAAATTAACAAACTTGTCAGGCTCCACTGCCCTAAACTGATAACTTGTCAGGCTCCATTGTCTAAATTCAACATCCAGGTTTCATAACTACTTTTTCTTCAGGTCCATAACATAAATGTTATATTTTTGCATGTTATCTTTTTGATAATAATTTTGATCAGCCCAGGAACTGCAAAAGCTGAAGTGCTTCTTTTCCAGTGACAACCTGTTCATCCTTCCCGGGCAGGAATTCCAGGTTCACCTCAAAGATCAATTCAGCTATTATATTTAAAGGTCAAATTGTTGAGTCAAATAACTCATATGTAATTTTTACTAAAACATCTGGGCAAACAGGCAATTCCCATCCAGAGAGAGCCAAGGCATGGCCAGTGCCCAGCTCTAACTGCAGAGGAATCCCTTACACCAATTTTAAAAACAAGCTTCTTAAAAATCTTATAATAAGAAACTAATATGGTAATTGACACCTCCTAAATTTGTCAGGGTAGAGATGCTCTGAGCTCAGCAGGCTCTTGAGATGGTCTGTGACCAGGATTGGAACTGCATCCCAAACCGTCAGGACAGAGGAGGCATTCTTACAAACTCAGATAACCTTGTCTGGAAATCTGAAAATATTTAGAAAATCATGAATGCAAAACTAGCATGGACAGCTAGAAAATGGAAAAATTCTTGGGTGACACGTGTCTTACAGGCAATTATAAACAAATAGCAAAGTACATGAGAAGAAGAAGCAGAAGCAGCAGCAGTAGCAGCCGGCTGTAGAACTGTGATAACTTTATCATATCAATAAATTCACATCAAATATCTTAAAAACTGAGATAACACTTAAAACATAACTGATGGTTATACTGTAGAATTATTAATAATACTTGTGTTATCTGCGAAAGGCAACAAAGGTTGCTTATTTGTTTTTTGTATTTCTTGTCATTTTTCTTCTATTATGAACAGGCATTTAAGGCTCCAATTCTGTTCACAGAGACGCCTTGAGAAGAAATGTTTTGAGGGAGGGGGGGAGGGAAAAACCCAAACAAAAATCAACCGTCCCTCTAAAAGGAAAAGCTTCTGCTCACCTCAAAAGCGGCGAAGCTATTTGGCCCTCCCTGAGTGGGGCTTTGGGGGCTCAAGAGCCCCAGGGCCACCCCGCGGAGCTGGGGGAAATCCAATCCCCATTTTTCTGTAAAGGAAAAAGCTTCTGCCTGCCTTAAAGGCGGTGAAGCTATTTGGCCCTGCCCTGAGTGGGGCTTTGGGGGCTCAATGGCCCCAGGGCCACCCCGCGGAGCTGGGGGAAATCCAAACAAACGTGGCCCCCATTTCTAAAAAAAAAAAAAAATTCAAGCGAAGCAACTCCTACAGCATTATCCGCTGTCTAGAGGAATGGCAAGTTCCTCGTGCCCTATTCGCAGTCAGCCGTTCGGCCCGCAGGGAAGGAGTGGGGGAGCGAACCCCGCCGCTCATGGTGGGGGGAAGGGGGAAAAGGAGCGAGGAGACCGCTCCTCGGTTCCTATGACGACTTGCTGTGCAAATTCACGCGGGAAGGAAATGAAAACAGCGATGAAGTGTGTGCCGGCGGGGCAGTGGCCGCTGGCCCCTGCTCTCATCGCCACTGCACACGGCAGGAGAAAACCTCCGCCGGGGGGGAAACGAGGAGGGGACAACGGAGCGGTGCTCGGCGGAGCTCAGCCCGCCGCCGCCCTGCCGCCGCCTGTCTCAAGCGGAGAGCCGGTGGCCCCCCTCACCGCCCTGGGGGGAAGGGGGGGGGGGACGAAGAGGCAAAGCTGCTCCAAGCCGCCCGTCTCAGCGGCACCGCGCGGGGAAGGGATCTGCGCGCCCGCCCGACCCGCGCGCCTGTGGGGAGGGGGGAAAACCGAGTACGGAAAAACGAGAGAGAGAGAGATCTTGCAGCCGCTGCAGCGCCCTGGAGCAGGGCGGGAGAAAAACCGAGCGAGAGAGAGAGAAGGCAGGGAGATCGCATCCGTGCTGCCATGCCTGTCTCACCGCACCCCCCACCTCCGCACAAGGGAAAGAACAAAGTTAAAACACAGAGACACAAAGAAAGACAAGCCCTAAACTCACACAGGCAATCATAAAAACAAGCACAGGTAACGTTAAAAGCATAAAACACTCATAAAGTGAACTTTTCGCCCTGAACACACAGAAGGATACAGAGGGATCAAAGGTTTTCGATCCCGGTCCCGTCCGCAGGCCAGATGCTGGGCCACGCCGACGAGGAAAGGATCGTTGTGTCACACTCCGGGTCGGAATCTGACCAGCTGTATCTTGGACAGGCTAGCATCTTTTAAAGTCACGGTACAGACTAGTCGCAGTGGATGATAGCGCAGGAACCACTGCCAGCCATCCGTGGTATGAAGAAAGGAGAAGGAAAAGCCAAGGAAGCGCCGTCTCTGCCGGCCGGGAGAGGCTTACAGACGCTCGCTTTGATCTCGGCCAGACAGAACCGAAAGAGGTCGGGGGAGCGCTGGGCAAGCTGTCGGCAGCGAAGAATTCCAGCTGCTCTTGTCAGGAAAGGCACAAGCTGTCCTCTCTCAGGAGAGGGGTTCCCCAGGTTTTTCTGGAACCTCTGCCCGGCTGTCTTTTCTACAAATTAAAGTCCAGCTGTGCTGGGTGCCGTCCGACCTGCTGTCTTTTGGCAGGATTGATCTTTTTCCATGGTCAGCAGGACCAGCATTCTTTAGAAAAAACGTGGAGATACTTCGCTTACCTCTCTGAGGAGGCAGGTAGAATTTTCAAGCTTTGCTGCATGAATCAGTCCTGGCTGTGCTGAACTTCTTCGAAAACGTCAGGTCACCAGATGTTGCTATGGTTTTCGGACGGCACAGAAATAACAACATGACTCTCCATGATGGTAAAGATGAGAGCAAACTTTATTCTTCTAAATTCTACTTTTATAGAGTAGTTCGGTACAAAGAACATGATTGGTTATTCAGCGTCTACACTCTTTTGTAAATATTTCTTTCCAGTAAACATGTTGGAAAAACACCACCTGCAGATAGTTTCTCACTTCCCAAGGTTTGTTTGAATTCCTCTTTAAGATTTCTCAGGCTAACATGAGAAAGTTGCTCGCTTGCCTTTCACACAGACAGTGGCAGAGCCTGAAGCCTAAATTCAGACCAATGTCAGGCCCACAAGCGAGGTCTCAAATACCGTACATTAAATATCTTTCCAAGTTGAATACTCTGTGTTGGACCAACCAATCTAATACAAGATAACAACATTTACATACAGCCAATAGAAATGTCCCATTACCTAAGGCAAGCAGAAGGGGATTGTTTAATCAAGGGAGCTGGCCCTCAGCTTAGTACATCGTTGTTCACAAGCTGATGGCTCTGTACCCTACACCCTAAATTTCAAAGCTTGCTTTCATTTCTATCTCGCTTGTTGAACTCAGACTCTCAGAATCTAAACCACCATATTTGCAAGGTCTTTCTACTTCATCCTTCCCAACACATGGTAATTGGGTGGGGGGGGGTGGGAGCCAGGTGGGGGATGTAGGAACTGGGTGTGTGAAGGGGAGACTGTGGGACCTGGGAAGAGGGAGGGGGGTGGGCTGTCTGAAGGGGGGGGTATCCGTGGGAACTGGGATTGCATACTCGGGAGGTGATGTTGCAGGATAATGTCATGCAGGGCGGGAACATGGGGGAGGGGGGTGGGGGCATTTGGGGGGAGGAAGGGGTTGTAGGACTGGAAGGGGTTGGGGGAGGGGGCATGTGGGTGAAAGGGATTCTGGGAAGAAGAGGGGTAAAATGGAGGGCTGGCCATGTGCTTTTGTCCATATTGGATCTCTGCTACATGCCCGGGCATGTCTTTGGACCATGCCACATGGTTTGGCTCGGCTATGGCATAAGGGTTTTTTTTTTCAATGTTATAAATGCCAATTTTATTCCAATTAATAAAACATAGTTCTATTAAATAAAGAAATACAAGGCAGAAATTTAGGCAAAACCAACAATCAGAAGTACAGAGCCGATACCCGGGATCATCGCTGGGTGAACCAGTTACAGCCTCTAGCGCGCTGTACCCCTCTCATTCACGAATTGGTCTGTTTCAGGGTCCTTGTTTTGTACAGTTTATTTGGCCCGCGGCAGATGATTTCCCCACAGTTCTTTGTGTTTGAGGTGGCTTTTCGCATTCATCTCCTCCGTACTGTCGGCTGAATGGTGCTTCCCCGCAAAAGGATTGGTGTTAACGTCTTCCCTCCATTGTATGAATGGGAGATTGTATTGTTATGAACATATTTCCCGGTCCTGGAGGGGGCTGGGCTATCCCTGTCCTAGCCCCATAGCAAGACAGTCGCACCATCCCCCCCAGAGGAAAACACAGAGCACGCATTAGCATATTAAAAGAGCTCTGAGAATGCAACCCCCCTCCTCCCAATTTGTGCCGTCACCCAGCCGTTTAGAAAAATGGGGGTTTTTCCTTTTTTCAGAGAACCCCATAGCTGGGGTGAGGCTGCTGTCCCTCGAAAGCAGCTGGCCCCCTCCCGGCTAGAGGTAACCCCCACACCCCAGCAAGTTTGAGGACAGAGGGAAGCTGCCCCGAAGGGAAAGGCGGCATTCTCCTGCCTCATTAAAATGTGAAAAGGAGTGGCTCTGGCCTTGATTGCCCGGTCTTTGTTCACTGTAACTACCTTTTTTTTTTAGCAGGAATACCTCTGCTGCGACCAGGACAAATGCATATGCATTTGTATATGCAAATAAAACCGACCCTGTGAATCCTGGGAGGGTTTTTTAGAGGAACTGCACCCCAAGATGAAAAACTAGATGCATCAGAGGAGAATTAGATAGTGCCCTGGCCAAGGAAGGAGTGGATGCACCCCCTGGCCTGGTTTGAAGACTCACCATGACCTATGAGGAGTCTGACTGGAATGGGATTCGGCCAGCTGAAGTGACTGAGACAGAGAATGGGAAACTCTCAAGGTTTTTCACTGAGGGTAAAGAGCTGACTCTGCACTCGAGTGCCAGACTCCCACCACTCTGCCTTCTGTTGGTTGACCAGAGAGAACTCCTAGCTGTTCCTATGGGAACAAGGACTCGGCATCTACTGTTTGCAGTGGAACGATGAACTGGGACAGCACCTGCTCCTTCGGATGGCTGCAGCAGCGTGGAAAACTCCGATTGGACTCTGCAATCCTGCTGATGACTTTAATAATGAGCTGATCACTTTAATAAAGAGCTGAATATTAATAAAGGCATATACCCTGTTCCTTTCAGTATGAATGGGAGATGAAGTTCTGAATGGAGAGGCGTCCTCCTGATAGCATCTCTGGTGATAGCTGAGCATTTGGCAGTTCTGCTGCCCCTGGAGGACTGATTTCAGTCTTGATTTGCCTTTCATTCTGATGTCAATAGCGGAGTCCTGGTTCTTGGCAAGGCATTGTCCTTCCCTGAATGTTAGTTCCTGGGTGTTGCCCTGTGGGATTGCATTTTATTGAAATAGTATGCTCTTGTTCACCCCTGGAAAATGTATGGTTTATCCCAAGTCTGTACCCTCCCTGCAGTATCCTGTATCTGTAACCTGATTGGCTGGAGAATGTTACCACGCCCACTTTGAACCTCTGTGTTAAGGGTGCAAATGGGGAGGGCTCCCTCTCTTTGGCCCTGGTAGTCTTCGGAGACTGCTTCCTCCCCTTCCCTCTCCCCTTCTCCCTCTCCCCCCTTCCCTTCCCCTCTCCCTCAGTGAATAAACCCTCATCTCATCAGCACCTCAGCAACCGTCTGAAGTCTCTTTGCCTGCCAGCACTCGAACACCCACGACCCTAGAGCCCGGGGGGCTCCCGGGGAACCCTCCCCGAGATCCCCCCCAAAAATTTAAACTACAACATTGCCCGACTTGAGATTAGCTGGTTTCCTGCCTGACCTGCTTGCAGGTGTTTTTTACAGAACATATTTATATTTTACATACACCAAAACACAAATTAATGTACCATATTTATTACAAGAGCTAGCAAAACACAAAGTACTAGGTACAGTAGCTGGGAAAGAGGGGTATAGGGAAAATTCTCTGTCAGCCTGCGCACAGCTTTCAGAGCCAGGGTTCTGAAAAAGAGGCAGAGGACCAGGGGGACTGTGGCTTTCAGGCCAGGCTCCCTGTATTTTCTGGGTTGTCCTGTGCATCTCTCTCAGCTCAGGGGCAGAGGGAATGGGAGAAGGGGTAGGGGAAATGGTGGGAGGGGGGGTTGTGGTGGCTGATCTTCCATCTCTCTCTTGCTCACTTCTTTCCGAATTAAAAGGAACATCGGGAGAAATTTAGATGCTATTTTATCTCCTAGTTCCACTCTGTTAATCACTCTCCAACTTTGTCCCAGGCAGAGATAGAATTTACATTCTGCTGGGTAAATTGAGGCAGATGAAAAAATAACCATGGGACAAACTGTTTCAATTTCCCCTTAGATATTTTAATATTTCCACCATCTAGAATATTTAGGGTTTGGGATTATAAGCCTCTTTGCTGCACAGTGAGTTTAGCCCCCATATTTGATGTTAAAATGCAGACTGCACAGTTTTATATCTACCTCTTTTTGCAGCTAAACACAAACCAAAACCTAAAGCAAAAACAGCCGGACTAAGGAAAGGGCTCAGTTTCTCCTCCCCTCAACAGTGAGGTAAGATGGAGAAACTCACTAAGAGAAGCCCACAGCTTTTAAAAGTGCCGCTGGCAGCCACACAGACGCTGCAGCAGCACGTGGCTACCGGAGCAGGGAAAGACACAAAAACTCCAGATAAAAGCACCTGCCAGCATTTGCCTGAACCCCTCCTGCCACGCCTGGAAGCTGCCACTCTCCCCCACACGCCTGAATCCCTCCTCCCCAACCATGTGGGGGCCGGGCCGCCCTCTTCTGCAGCCGGAGTTTTGTGCTCCACCACCCCATGCACTTGGGGGTCATTTCGGGGGTTCCCAGAAAGGTGCACATACCCCCTCCTGTGACTTCGGCTGGTCAGGATTGCTGTAGAAGGGTCCTTCATCAGAAACCTATCCATCCAGGGGTTTTGTGACAGGTTGCCGGTTCCATATCTCACTGGATTTTCCATGCAAAAAACAGTAATCCTGGCTCGGGCAGTTGGTTGTCCCAAAAGCTTGCAAAATCCACAGGTGGACATCCAGCTATGACGTAAGGTCCCAACCACGAGTGGAGGCCTCACGTTTGGGAGTCAACTCTGTCCAGTTTCCCTGCCCCTGAGGTTCAACCCGGGCTAGCTGTAGGCCTCAGAGGGGATAGCTGGACAAAGGACCAAAGACAAAAGACAGAGGTGCACTTTCTCTTCTCGGGATACAACTCACAGTTTATTACACGGAACCTTCTTATCCAAGTCCAGAGAAGGGAAAGAGGAAGTTCTTCTCGGGCAGGGTAACTTTATGCCCTTGGGAGAGAGGGGAGGGGGCAAGGGATAGGACCCTTAACCAGTAGGGATTTGACCCAGGGGGAGGGGGCACAGGGAAGATCAGGTTAAAGGGAGTGCACAGATCCATGGGAAGGCACAACACATATTTAAATCACCCAGTGCAATATATATATCAAAAATGAGCTAACCTACTTAGTGCAATACAACATTTCATATAGTACTAATTTTTTTTTTTGCTTACTGTAAGTTTATTGTTTTGTCACATATTTTACTTTTTATATTGTCTTTATGCTCATAACGAGAAACACACATGTTAAAAAAACAAAAAAAAAGGAGGAATGTGGCTCTTTAAGAACATTTACATTAATATTTACACTAAAATTTTGAAATCAAATTAAATCAAATTTGATCCCTAGCAGAGCAGCACTGCTTTAAAGATTTGCATGTGCAGAGGCAATTTTTAAAAGTTTTTGCGTAGAGATTTTTGAGTGTACAATGATAAAGCTCAGCTAATTTACTAACCTAGGGAGAAGGTATGCATGTGTTTTATGACCAACAAATCCAAAGTAGTTACCTGCTCATCTGGACAGACATCAATCGCCACCAAGAAAATGAGGCCCAGAGAAAAGAAAAATTACCCAGTTGTCAATTTGCCCTCATGACCAAGATAAGAACAGAAGTAGGACTGCCAAGACATAGTTGTGAAGACTTTGAAAGCTTGTGTTACATAAACCTATCTGACCACTCTCAATTTATTCATGCTAGCATCCAGACCCTCCAAGAAAGTGTTACCAAACTAAGGGTTGTAGAGGATAGTGATTGGCTTGGACAGATGCTTAGGAGATAGGGGGTTACTGGCTGGCTTAAGCATTTAGTTAAAACAGGAATTTGTTTTAGCCATGTTGTTGCTTATGATGATTTGTTTGCCATGTATTTTACAATGTGTTCAGAAACTGATCTATAAGTCCACAAAAAAGATCTTAATGGTGGAAAAAGAAGGCACAAAAGTGTGTTATAAATGCTAATGCGATATTCTAATTAAAATAATAATTTGGTTTATTAATAAAGATTGAATTACAAAATTTCGATAACCCACCAACAGTGGAGAAACTTGACAGAGTTTTCTCGGGAAAATGCTAAGGGTGAACTGTAAGATACAGAGCCTGGCAGTCTGCTATCTCCCCCAACGGTTCACAAATTTGCCCGGTTCGGGGCTTGGTTTTTATACACTTTATTCTGCCCTCGGCAATATTTCCCCATATTTCCCATTGTTTCCCGACTAGCTATACAAATTCAGGAGTTTCCCCGACCAGGCAGAAAAGAGTTCTTTTCTCTGTTCATATGTTAATGTCCAATTTCTATAGATCCTTATGGTTGATGAATGATCGAGATATGGATGATGTCGCTTGATAGTCTGTGAAGGTGACAACCAAGGTGTGAGTCACTGGGCCACCTTATCTTGATGAGTCTCCTCCCGGTACTTGAGAAGGCTGCAGGCTTTTCCTGAAAATCCTTTGTTCCTTTCTGAATGGAGGCGCCGGCTTTTTCAGGGTTGTTAGTTTCACCATCTGCTACAAGGTCTCCTAAAACATAGACTTTTACCCAATACAAATTCATACAATTTTATAGTTTTCCAATTTACCATAAGAACATGAATTAATCATTTCACATTTTTCACAAGTGGGAATACAGCTTGGAAACAGGACTCAAAGTACTGCTGAACTCATTACAGAAGTAGATGTGATAGAGAGCTACAAGCCCTGGTAAGTCGAGGCAAGACCCTGAAGAAGGAAGAGATCAAGATGTATGTATGTATATTTGTGTGCAAGACAGTACAGGCCTGTACAAGTCTGTACTAGCCCATAGTTAAGCAATGTTACTAAGAAACATAGATATAGTTGTTATGCTTGAAAAATATATAAACCAGCAGTGTGTTCAATAAAATTGGCTTCATGATGCAAACCATGGGGACCCCGTCTCTTCAATTGCCTGAAAACCCCAGTATGTAAATGGACCAATGTGGAAATGCATTTTATGGAAATGGTTTGCTCTGGCTCACCCCTGGAAAATGTATGGTTTATCTTAAGCTTGTAACTTCTTTACAGTATCAAGTTATCTGTAACTTTATTGGCTAGAGAATGTTACTGCGCCCCTTTTGAACCTCTGTGTTAAGAATGCTAACGCAAGGGGTCTCGCCCTCTTTGCCTCCCTTCCCCTGGAAGCCTCTGGACGCTCCCCTTCCCTCTCCTCCCTTCCCCCTCTCCCCTTCCCTTCCCCCACTCCCGCAAGACCATGCTCCCTGCTTGGAGTGAGACTCTGAATAAACCCTTACCTCATCAGCACCCCACCGGCATCTGAAGTCTCTTTGCTTGCCAGCACGGGAACCCCACGACCCCCTAGGACCCTGGAGGTCTCCGGGGGGCACTCCCCGGTGACCCCCCAAAATTTAAAAAACAACAGATGATGCACCGCGGCCCGGGGCGGCCCCTCCCCCACCGCGCAGAGACCTCGTGAGCCACCCCGCTGCCGTCCCACCACTGCCGACCAGCCCGGCGCAGGCCCGGGTCCCAGCCCCTTGGGGCCCCGACCCGCCTCAGCGCTGCACTAGCTGCACAGCCCCCCCAGGCGGTGCGGTGCTGGCGGCGCGGCTCCGCCGCAGTGAAAGCTCCAGCGTGAGCCCCAGCTAGGCGGGACCGCTGCTGCGGCGCGTGCCCACGGTGCGGGGCCGGCCCGCCAAGACCAGTGCAGCCCCGGTGGTGGAGCGGCCCCTCGGCGGCCGCAGCGCGAGCAGCAAAGCGGCGGCGCAGCAAGAGCACAGCAGCTCCAGCGCAGATAGCAAGCTGCAGCGCAGCCCCGGCCCAGCGTGGACCCGGCAGCAGAGCAGCCCCAGCGGCAGAGCGGCCCCGGCCCGCCGCCGCCCTGCCGCGGCCCGGGGCAGACCCAGCGCAAGCAGACACATGGCCCCGGCTCCGCCGCAGTGCGCGTACGGGCCCCAGCATCTGGAGAAGCCACGCAGAGAACAAGCGCCCCTCCCCCCGCCCAGCAGCAGCGAGAAGAGCCCCACACACCGTCAATCAAGCCCGAGCAGCCAATGCCCCTAGACAGCAGCAAAAAGAACCAAACCCCAAAGCTAAAGTAAATTTGTAATACCAGTTTTACAGCCTTGTATAATTGTTAATTCTAGTTTATGATCCCCTTTCCCTGTTCCCAAACCCCTCCATTTCCTTCCCATCCCCATGAAGTAGTTTTACAATTATGCCTTTCTAGTTTTTGTGTGTGTGAATATTGTAAGATTCCCCTGTTTTATGTTTTAGAAAGCAAAGGCCTTTTCAGGTCACAAGTGTAGATCTAAGGGAAGCAGTTTTTGAATTGTCTTCTTGTAAAGCGCGATTCAGTAGTAGACTATTGAATCAGTAACACTTTTGAATTTATGCTGTCCTCAGTTAGTTCTGAGGGTGATTGATAACCTAAATTGGTGTCTGAGAAAGTATTTGACAGTTTTTGTAGTTTTTTTCTTTTGTTTTTCTTTTGATGACCTAAAACTGGAAGTCTTTTGTTAAGTCTCTGACACTTCTAGTGCAAGTATAGACGAAAAAAATCCCCAATAAGTACATATAGATAAATGTAAACAATTACATGCAAAGTGTAGGTCCTTTTAGTTGAACCAGTTGGAAAGTGAAAGGAGTGATTTGGCTCAGATCCATGAGTGTCAGTGACTTGCTGTTCAGGCCTTACAGGATTCGTGGCAGATCAGTGGCAGCTTGAGTTGATTTAAATTCCTCACTGCCCCTGCCCAGCCCCAATGGGGGAACTGCAGCAGGCCACCTGGAGAATCTGAAGCCGTGTGTAGAGCCCGGGGAACTCCACGTGTTTTTCTGTCCCTAGAGTAGGAGCAAGGTCAGCGCCACAGCCTAAACTGGGGGCTGTAGTAGGCTGAAAAGCCAGTTGGAAAAGGCTAGACACTATTAGGCCAGTCATGCTGAAAAAGCTCAAACAAATTTGTAAATTTGTTTCAAATCTTGCAATATAAACCCACATAACCCGTCTACTGCAATTACAGTCAGATAAACTGTTCACAGTATAACATAATCCTTACTGCAATTGTATTTACTTTCATGCTGCAAAACTGTGTAATTACTGTTTCATTTTTAAATTGTTAATTATCATATATCATATTTCTCTTCTCACATTTTAAAGAAAAAAAAAAGGGTGAATTGTGGAAATGCATTTTATGGAAATGGTTTGCTCTGGCTCACCCCTGGAAAATATATGGTTTATCCCAAGCCTGTAACCTCCCTGCAGTATCAAGTTATCTGTAACCTCATTGGCTGGAGAATGTTACCGCGCCCCTTTTGAACCTCTGTGTTAAGAATGCTAACGCAAGGGGTCTCGCCCTCTTTGCCTCCCTTCCCCTGGAAGCCTCTGGACGCTCCCCTTCCCTCTCCTCCCTTCCCCCTCTCCCCTTCCCTTCCCCCACTCCCGCAAGACCATGCTCCCTGCCTGGAGTGAGACTGAATAAACCCTCACCTCATCAGCACCCCACCAGCGTCTGAAGTCTCTTTGCCTGCCAGCACGGGAATCCCACGACCCCCTAGGACCCCCCAAAATTTAAACAACAACAGACCAAAATTTATAAAAGTGTGAAAATGTGTGGCCCATCGTCCATCTTGGGTGTAGCCTGGGCCAGGCTCTTGTACTGCCCAAGGTGTGACCTCTGAAGGGCTTTTTAATAAATACCTACTTTATTCCTTTAACACTATATAGCCTCTGTTCTAGGTAGCCTCTGAAGGCATCAGGCTCAGGGAACACCTTCCACTATATCTTCCATGGAGACCCCCATACCACCTTCATATCCTTCCTTGGAGGCTCTAACCCCTTTGATATCTTCTTCTCCAGCAGCTGCTCGCAAGTTACTGAGGTCGTTGTACGGGTATAGAGTCTCTATAAGGTCTTACAGCATTTTAGGATCTAAGCAAAGTGGTTTATTATATAAAAGCATGTATCTGAAGGTGCGGGAGTCTTAAGAGCGGTCTTACAATCAGTTATAAATATAAACAAGCAAAGTCTAAATAAAACAATAACCTAAGCATAGAAATCTTAACAAAGTTCTAGTGAAACAACAAGCAAAGCATAGAATTCTTAACAAGCAAAACTCTAGTAAGACTATAAGCAAGCATAAATCTGACATTACAGCCTCTAGGTAAATCAGCTTCTCATCTCCTGACCCCAAGCAGGATTTTCCAACCGTGCGGTCACAATAACAGAAAGGGATCACAAGATCACAGATCCCAGACAGGGGTCTCGGCCGCGGGGATCACAACAACAGAAAGGGGCCCAGAGATTCTGAACCCACGCAGAGCCCTCATTCGCGGAATCGCGATGGTGATGGGGAATTCCGAACCGCACAGAGTTCCCGTCCGGGGGGTAGCAGGGACAAGGAGGGGTCCCGGGGTCCCAAACCCACACAGTTCCTGGTTGCAGAGACAGGAAGGAGGTTGTGGGGTCCCGAACCCTCGCAGACTCCCCAGCAGCTCCGAACAGAGTTCTGGGGCAAACGTCGGAGGGGGAAAGGGAAGGGACAGGATCGCAGGGGCAAGGAGGGGTCCCGGGGTCCCGAACCCTCGCAGGGGGAAGGGACGGAACCCCAGGGCCCAGATCCCAGGTAACAATAGATGGTACCTTTAGAATCCCATTCAGCTCCCTGGCAGGGCTCCTTCCTCAGGCTGCAGAAAGTGGAGGTTGGATCCATAGATCAGATTGATCAATCAATCGACCGACCGACTGACTGACCGACACCTCCACTTCCAACCCAGAGGCCCTTCCGTGCTAAATTACAAAATGCACACTCATACACTTTATCTACACACTAACCAATCCAGGCACAACTCTAAAGCTCGAAAAACCCACGCACATAGCATATCCATTAACGCAAAATTCTATCTCACTAGCACAAAGTTCTATCTTGTTATGTAGAAAACTTCTATCTTAGCATATATGAAAAACTCTGTCTTCCCTACACAGAGTTCATACAAAATTACAAGCAGCACTTTACCCTATTTTTGTTATGTCTATACTCTATCACTAGGCCTAAAGCTCTGTCCTTCTACACTAACAACTAGGACTTAGGGCATGTAAAACTTAAAGCTGAGGGTTAGATTTCTACTTTATGCATCTGAAGCTTTATATATTCTAATTTTTCTAAAGGTTTTAATTCTATCTCTGTATTTCTCACTCTCTGCGGAGGATCCATGGAAACATGGACTCCAACAGCAAGTGTTCAATGGCTTTGGCCAGGACGACATGGATATGGATGACGACAACAACCCTTTCAGTGCTTTCATCCAGTTTGGCTACAGTGGCATTAATGTGGTTCACCAGCAGCACCAGGAGTCCCTGCACATGAGGAGAAAGGTCCAAGACCCACCTGTCATCCACGAGCTCAAGGTGTCCCTGGAAGAGATCTACCACGGATCCACCAAGAGGATGAAGATTACTCGCAGAAAGCTCAATGCTGATGGCTGGACCATGTGGACTGAGGACAAGATTCTAAACATTGTCATCAAACAAGGTTAGAAGGAGGGAACCAAAATCACATTCCCCAAAGAAAGGAATGTCACTCCAGACAACATCCCTACCCACATTGTCTTCTTCCTCAAGGACAAGTGTCTTGGTTTGAAAGACAGATATCTGCTAGGAAGGGGCAGGACTTCTCTAGAGATGGAGAATTTAAATCTCTTCTCTCTAAATTATTCTAATTAAAAAAAATAAAGGAGCTTTCAGACAGAGGTATGGGGGTAGGAATAACAGTTCTTTACTAGTATATATGACAAAACGACAAACAAACAACAACTATAGTATCAATAATAAATAGAACTAATAACTTTGAGGGCCTTTTTTTACAAAAGCCCAGAGCAGTTTGATCTCGGTGCCCCTGTAGGGCTCCGAGAGGCCGAACTGGAAGGAAGGAAAGTCCCGGACCGGTGGATGAGATGAGGAGCTCTGCCCTGGCAGCTGGAGCAGCAGGGGTGTCCCGGCAGGGCTGGACAGTGCAGGGCTACAGAGTAGCAGGAGAGCCTCAAAGCTCCGAAGAAGCAGCGGCAGTGGGGAGAGGCTGGAGAAAACGAGCTCAGGATTCTTGGGTACACAGCAGATGACGATAGATTTTTTAGGACGAGACAGAGGCAGAGGGCAGCCTGACTGTCTTCTTCGGCGCTGAGAGCAAGAGTGCTTCTTCTTCTCTCAGATCTGTCTTTTTGCCTTTCTTAAAGCTCATCATTTCTCTCTTCTGAGGGATACTCTCAGGGACTTATAAACAATAGGTGTAGCCTCGTGCTGCTATATCTTTCAAGTACTCTTTTTGTTTTGACTAAGTAGTTATCAAGGCTTCTTGGAAACTTATGGGAAAAAATTCTGTGAGAAGAAAAAAAAACTAAATCTAACTCCTAACAACAAGCTTCATGGCACTTCAAGAGGGATGGGACAAACATGGTCTGCACCACAAACAACAGTCTTAAAGAGGTGGGTATGAGTGGGAATACTCATGGGGTGGGAAGTGTCACAGGGTTATGGCATGTGGAACCAAGAAGGAATTCAGTCCTTTTCCTGTACTGATGAGGAAGGACCAGGTAGGTCATGAGAGACATGAGCAAAGACTTTTGCAGAGAGGAGCTGTAGAGAGCAGCTCATAGTTTGTTTTGGAGATGCTCAACCTCTGTTCCAAGTGTAGGATATGGGTACTGCAGTCCTTGATGAACGTCTTGTTTCCTTAGTCAATATAAGTGGTATTTACCCATTTTCTCCCATCCCCATATGTCTTGTCCCTCTATTTTAGTGTATTCACATGTGGAAGAGAGCCCAGATCCTGTGTAGGAACAAGGGAAAAAACAAGTTTGCTGGCATGAGTGTCTGGTCCCTGTTTTTTCTCAGAGACAAACCTCCTGTGGCTTAGTTACTGTATGAGATAGAACGGGTTGCATCTCCCCACAGAGAGCAGTGTTATGGGGAGAAAGGTGGTACCTTGCCCTCGCTGAGCAATGCTTTAGTCTTTTCTTCGGTTCTGGCTTTTCTAGATAAAAACACAAATAAAATATCCAGGCAGTAATCAAAACCCAACACATTGAGGTTGCCAGTCCTGGAGGTCATGGTGGGGCTGGATGCATCAGAGCCAGCAATCTGTGCAAAGGTGGCAAAGGAAGGGGAGATTACTCACGTACAAGATGTGCCATTCACTGCCACTACTGTATAACTACCTTTTAATAAATCCCAGCTGGCAGCTGCATTTAACATCAATGTTTTTGGCAGCTGCCATTTGCTGTTCCTTTCAGACTGTAGATGACATCAGTCATCTTAATGAGCTGATTTTTTTTTTCTGAAGATGGATTTATATTCTTGTGAGAAACAAGGCTCACTGTTTATTTATTTTTTTTAAAGTTTAATAAGGTATAAAAGGGACAGTATCTAGTGCTAGGGTGCCTGGCAAAATGCCAGAAGCACACCATTAGCTTAAAACAGTTTTCTTATATACTTTTTCATTAGATTGGTTAAATGCATATTCATGAGGGTTATGCATATTCAGACATTCCTGTGGGTTTACATGTTCTGAGAATTCTTTTGCTTGGTTTTAACCTTTGACTTGTCTGCATGCCATCCTGTAGATTAAATCAATATATTTTATTTCTTTTCAAGTCTCCATTTTGTTGTTTTGACACTTCCTGATAACTGGACAGACAGTAGTAAATTTTTCTCTCGGTGTCTTGGTTCTTGTCACAGTTATCATTCAGATATGTAAGTCCACAAATACATTGAGTCAACATAGCTATTTCACACCATTATCTTAGTTACACAAATAAAAGCATTTAACGCTACATAGTCTCTATTTTAATATTAAGTGAAGGCCTAAGCTATAACATATTTATCACACTATTTATATAAGATATACAGTGCATACAAAAGCTGACAGATTATACTATATCAAAAAGCAGATAAAAGGTATTACAAATTGTACTATATCAGAATCTTTGTGATCAATAATAACTTGCAAAAGCCAATACATAAATGTGAAAGCCAATAACTATATTGTCATTTATAACATTCTCAAATGCATTTGATAGAAATAAGCTCAATGGGCCAGACAGGGTAGGGAAACATGAACTCATTAGTGTGCCAATGAGTTGGGAGAGCTTTGTGATAGCTCTGCATCTCAGCTGGGGCTGTGACCGGGTATACTGGAGGCAATCCTCCTCCCCTATCCCACAGACCCCCCACCTCAGAGCAGCCTGGGGAGGCAATGCTCTGCTGGCTGCCACATCCCCCTAGCCAGGGGAAGCATGGAGTGGTCGCTGCCTGGTGGCTGCCACTGCCTGACTGCTGCAGAAGCCAGAGGTGTAAAAGGTTTTCCCCAGAGACTTGGAGACTGCAGGGAAGTAAGTGTCTGTTCTTAAAATTACAAGTGTGCATAACAGTGGGAGGTCAAGAGAGGGAAGAGTGACACTGCTTTGCCAACAGCTGCCTCTAGTGGGAGGCAGGTGTTCAGGAAGCACTGCTAGTAGGAGCTTGCATCTGCCTGGCTGCCTGCCTAGCTCCTGCCCCTGACAGCCACTCTGCATCATTTACCTGGCATAACATTCCTCAAAGCGGCTATGCATCAGCACTTGGCTGAGATGCAATCAGTGGTGACAATTCTCTCCTCTCCCTCCCCCCCAGCTTTGCTGTGAATGGCTGATGACAGTGCAGAGTTCAGCTATCAAACCTGTGGTGATTTAATAATACTAAGCCTCTTTCTAGGATGCAGGGCAGATCTTGTGGTTTACTGGTGTTACTTCAGCAATCAGTTTCCCAAATGCCAATGAAGTTTGGCAAGAAGAACAAAAGCAGGAACATACGGTGGAGGAACAATCACCTCTGGTTCTTGCACCTTGGCTTTAGAAAGGAAATGTTAAGATCATGTCTGCCTTGACTGTTACTGCCTGCTTCTGCTTGCATCCCTTTGCTTGCCTCATCAACATGCTTCCATGGGGAGTTCCTGCTCACCTTCCCGTTTTATGGCTGAAAATCATAGAATCATAAAACAGGCTGAGTTGGAAAGGACTTATCAGGATCATTGAGTCCAACTCCTGGCCCTACGCAGAGCACCCCAAGAATCATACCATATGCCTAAGAGCATTGTTCAAACACTTCTTGAACTCCGGCAGGCTTGATGTTGTGACCGCTTCCCTGGGGAGCACATTCCAGTGCCCAACCACCCTCTGGGTGAACAACCTTGTTGTGGTTTGGCACAGGCCCAATGCCAGGCATCCACGAGAGTCGCTGGCTCATCCTCCCCTGCCACAGCTGGGCAAAGGAGGGAAAAGGAAAAAAAAGTTAATGAAGGCTTCATGAGTGAAATAAGGACCAGGAGAAATATTTCAAGGGCAAAACAGGCTCAACTTTAGTTGAGAAGTGAATTTATTGCTAACAGAATCAGAGGAGGATGATGAGAGATAGAATAAGCCCTTAAAACAGTGTTTCCCCCCAGTCCCTCCCTCCTCCCCATTGACAGCGCAGGGAGACAGGGTGTGGGGGTTTTGATCAGTTCATCACTGAGATCTGCTGCTGCTGCTCTGGGAGAGGAGTCCTTCCCCTGTGAGATTGTGGGGTCCCTCCCACGGGACACAGTTCTCTGTGAACTCTGGCTTGTGTCCACTCTCACGAGCAGCAGCCATACTGCACCTGCTGCAATGTGAGCCCCTCCCACAGGCAGACAGTACTCCCAAAAGTGCTGCAATGTGGGTCTCTCTTTCCATGGAGTGCAGTCCTCCAAGGGCAGGCTGCTTCAGCTTGGAAGCAAGGGCCCTCTCTCTCCCCTGGATCTCCCACTGGATCACAGTCTCCTTCAGGCATCTGCCCACTCCAGCATGGGCACTTCCCCCAGGGGCTGTGGGTGGATCTCTGCATCCCCTGTGTATCCCCATGGGCTGCAGTGGGACAGTCTGCTTCACCATGGTCATCACCACAGCCTGCAGAGGAATCTCGGCTCTGGTGCCTGGAGCACCTCCTCCTTCTCCTTCTCCTTCTCCACTGACCTTGGTGTCTCCATGTTGTTTCCCTCACATGTTCTCACCTCCTCCTCTTCTCTGACTAGAAGCAAAATGTGTGACTTTGTTTTGTTTTTCTTCTTAAATATGTCATCAAAGAAGCATTGCCAGCCTCTCTCATTGGCCCAGTTTAGGCCAGCAGCATGTCCATCCTCAGAGCCATCAAGGAATGGCTTTACTGGGCATGTGTTGCCATGAGGTTTTTTCCTGTGTGTCGAGTGTTCGTGTTGAAGGAGAGACATGCAGTTTCTCCCGGTGGTTAATGTAAACACTGGCCATGTTTTGCTAACTCTTTCATTGTTTACATATTTCTAGTTGGGAGGAGAAAGGTGACTGACAGTTAGCTTGACCAGTGTGGATTGGGAGGTGGGAATTCCATCCTCCAATCCATGGACATTATAGAAAATGTATATAGGTGCCTTTGTAAATAAACTTCGGGCTTCCTGCTTCCGGCCCTGGATCTGCCCGCAACTCAGAAATGTCTCTGGAGTCCCTCTCTTACTGTCAGGCCCCGCGGTGATATGAATGGTGGAAGCTTCCAGCAGCTTCTCACAGGAGCCATCTTTGTGGGCCCTCTGCTACCTAAACCCAGCCCATGCCAAACCAATACAAACCTTTTCCTGACAGCCAACCTAAACCCTCCCTGACAACTTCATGCTGTTTCCTCGAGTTCTGTCACTGGTCACAAGAATGAAGAGATTGGCACATACCCCTCTGCTTCCCCTCCATGAGGATGTTGAAGACCATAAGGTCTCTCCTCAGTCTCTTCCAGGTTGAACAAACCAAGTGACCTCAGCCACTCCTCATATGGCTCTCCCTCCATACCCTTCACCATCCTCCTGGCCCTCCTTTGAATGCTCTCTAATAATTTAATGTCTTTTTCATATTGTAATGCCCAAAACTGCATACAATATTCAAGGTGAGGCCACTCAGTGTAGAGTGGGATAATCACCTCCCTCGGGCTGGCAGTGCTATTGCTGATGGCCCCTAGGATACAGTTGGCCCTCCTGGCTGCCAGGGCACTGCTGACTCTTATTCAACTTGCCATCAACCAGGACCCCCAGGTCCCTTTCTGCAGCACTGGTCTCCAGCCTTTCGTTCCCCAGTCTATACATACAACCAAGATTGCCCTGTCCCAGGTGCAGAATCCAGAATTTGCCCTTTTTAAACTTCATACAGTTGGTGATTGCCCATCTGTCTCATTCATTCAGGTCTCTCTTCAGGGCCTTTCTGCCGCCAGGGAGTTGACAGCTCCTCCCAATTCAGTGCTGTCAGCAAATTTACTTAGTATTCCTTAAGAGTTCTGCATCTTGGTTGTTAATGAAGATGTTGAAGATCACTGGGCTGAGGATGGAGCCCTGCAGAGCCCCACTAGTGACCAGTCATCTGTCTGATGTTACCTCATTTGCTATAACCCTTTGTGCCTGACCCATGAGCCAGTTGCTCACCCATCAAATAACATGGTTATCCAGCTGTGTGCTGGACATTTTGTTCAGAATGAACCTGTGAGAGACAGTATCAATAACCTTGCTGAAGTCCAAAAAGATTACATCTACTGGCTTTCCTAGATAACTAGGTGGGTCACCCTGTTGTAGAAGGAAATCAGGTTCGACAAGAAGGCCTTTCCCCTCAGGAATATGTTCTGGGTGTGACCAATGACTGTGTTGTCCTCCAGGTGTTTTTCAAAATGTCCTTTCTCTGACACACATGAACCTATACAGCCTTCTATGGTGCATAATGGTGGGCACCAAAACATAGGAGGGTTCCAGCATCCTTGGGTAAGCACAGGGCAGAAATGCATTGACATGGGGAGACTGTCCTTCACTTCCCAGCCAACCTGCTAGAGATCCAGCCAAGCATTCACTGCTTTTATGAAGATGGCAATGGGCATCGTCCTGCAGCCATAAAAGCTCTTCCCATGAGGAGGCCCTGTGAAGAGGAGCTGTGCAAGCAGATGATTTATTAAAATATGAATATCAATCTAATATCAATATCCAACTGTGATGGACAAAAAACTCTCTAACAGTTCAAGTTAGAAACTGTATGTTTATTGCGACGCCGGGCAGCGCGTGGGATAGCTCCCTAATGCGCACTGCAAAGATCACAGGTAATTACAAAGCCTTTTATTTACAAAAATGTTGAATACACAAAATACAAAGGCGTATTCATACCCCTGTCACTTCCTCTTCTCTACTTCGTATACTAATTGACAACAAGGCTATTAAGCATGCGTAGTTTGTTCCCTGAAATGGGTCGGTGGTCCTTTTGTGAGGAGTGGTCACCAAAAGGAGGAAGTAAAACGAGTCTTCCTCATTCTAAACTTTCAACCTTTTCAATGCAGATGTGACTGATGAATCCTTGGTAACTCCTTGTTTCCTGTTTTCCAGGACTATTACAATGGATTTCTGGAAACAGGAGGTTTGCAATTGTCTTGTGTTCCTGGGGTCTCTTGCTTAGTTTCTCTGTTTTTCATAATACACACATAAAGTTGACAAGCAATGAGTTACTAGATCTGATGCCTTGGAATGCTGACCTGAAACAGAGCCTGGACAGAGCTAGAAAATAAAGTAGGTATTTATTGAAAGGCCTCCAGGATCCACCTTGGGCAGGACAGGAACCTGACCAAGGCTGCACCCTGGGTGGACCAAGAATGGCCACAAAAATGGCTGACCAGTCACAAGATACTACATTTTTATAAGTTTTGGTCCATTTTCATATTGGGGTTTAATTGTCCAATTACAGCTTCAGGTTGTGAGGTTCCATCCTTCTTGTTCCTCCTCTCAGTCCACCGTTGATTATGTTGTTGGGCTGAAAGTCGTCCTTGGTCCCCAGTAGGAAAAGGATTTGTTTTGTCTACTTTGTGAAGAGAGCTTACTGGCACTTCATATGAGGCTCAGAACTACATCTCTAGGTAGCACAGAATCTGAAAATATGAAAGCTAGAACCTAAGGCATCATTTCTCCCCTTTAGAGGCCTGACAAGACCTTTTCCTTGTCGAGTCTATTCCAACTATTTACTAATAATAGGTGTTCAATAACAGATAGGTGTCTAACAGTAATAAACAGCTAACAATAAGAGACTTCTGACTATAGATAGACATCTAATAGTAGTAAGCATCTACAAAGAGTAAATACCTAATAATAGATAAATATCCAGCAATAATGAAATAACGAACAACAATACTAAACATTTACCAGCCGTCATGTCTTGTACAGTTAAGTATCATGTAAAGGAGAATAATGATTATTGTACACAGTTCTACAAGTACAGAGGAGAAACCATTTAGAGCATGTTTTCGTCTGCATTAGTCTCTGTATTTGCAGTTGTTTCAGGAGCAGAAGCTCTCTTAACTCTGGAATAATGAATACAGGGTCCTTTGCCAGCAATTTTGACTGTGTTGGAAGTGGTCAGTAGAACTTGGAATGGTCCTCTCCACCTGGCTTTTAGTGGATCATTGTCCCACCACTTAACATAGACCCAGTCTCCAGGTTGGAAGGGATGTGCAGACGTATCCAGTCCTATGGGTCTGGACAGCACAATCTAAGTCTGGAGTTTCTGCAAAGTAGAACCTAAAGCCATTAGATATCTCTGTAAATCAAGTTTCCTCTTCATGTGAATTTCACCTGGGATATGTGGGATCTGATAGGGTCTATCATACAATATTTCATAGGGACTGAGGTTATCCTTCTTCCTTGGTTGTATGCGTATTCTCAGTAGAGCTATGGGCAAGGCCTGAACCCATGTCATAGAGGTTTCTTAACAAATTTTACTAATTTGCATCTTGACTACCCCGTTCATACGTTCGACTCTACCACTTGCTTGGGGCCTGTAGGGCGTATGCAGATCTTAAGTAATTCCCAAAACTCGGCTAACTTCTTTAACTACTGTTGCAACAAAGTGTGGTCTCCTATCTGATGATATCCCCAAGGGAACCCCGAACCTCAGAATTATATGGTTGAGCAAGGCTTTCACCACTTCCTTGGCTGTAATAGTGCAACAGGGGTAAGCTTCTGGCCACTCACTGAAGGTGTCAACTAACACCAGTATGTACCGGTATCCTTATTTGCGCAATAACTCCGCAAAAATCTGCTTGCCAGTAATCTCCAGGAAGATCCCCAGCTTTTGTTACTCCTAATACAGCTCTTTTCCTTGTGTCAGGGTTGTTTTTGCAGCAGGTTTCACATTTGCTCACCACTGATTCTATAATGTCAGTAATTCTCTTTCCTATTACTACCTTTTCCAGATGTTTCAGATTTTCAACCCCAAAATTTGTGTTTTTGTGCTCTCTCTGAGCCAGCTCCCGCAGGATCAGGGGTGGGACTACAACCTGATTTGCTGGTGTAACAGCCCACCCACTTCCCGTGATCTCGGCTTTAAAAAACTTCATTAGTTTGTGGTCTGCTTGGTCATATTCTGGGGTGAACCTGGATAAATCAATCTCTTTTTGTGGAACTGCCGTGAGAATACCTTTTTCTGCAATCTTCCTTGCTGCTTTATCAGCAAGGCAGTTTCCCAATTTTGGAGTGGTTTTCCCTTTTTGGTGACCTCTACCATGCATGATAGCTACATCTGCAGGTTTTTTAATACTCTCTAGAAGGGCAAGTATTTGTGCAGCATGTTTGATTTGATTACATTGAGCATTCAGAAGTCCTCTCTCCTTCCAGATGGCTCCGTGGGCATGGACAACACTAAATGCATATTTAGAGTCAGTCCATATATTTACCTTCTTCCCTTCACTCAGGTCTAGGGCTCTCATCAGTGCAATCAGTTCGGCTTTCTGTGATGACACATCTGCGGGCAAGGCCTTTGCCTCGATCACCTTATCCTTCATAGTTACTGCATAACCTGTCATCCTTTTGCCATTTTTCATAAAGCTGTCCCCATCTGTAAAAAGCTCCCATTCTGGATTTTCCAGGGGCATGTCTTTCAGGTCAGATCAGCTGGAATAGCCCTCTTCAATTGTCTGTAAACAGTAAAAAAAAAGCCAACAGCACTGCAATCTAACCCCATCTTTCACAGAGCGTTCTCTCACTACCAGCAGGGAGACGGAGAGCCTCCCGTCTGACCCTCAGGCCCTTTCACTAACACCTAACTCAGGTGCTAAACAGAATACCTTTTTATTCAATTACTCATGTGCCTCTGTCAGGTCCACAGGACTTTGGATTCTTGGGCTCTGATACCTCCTGGGCCACAGCTGGGGCTGCCCTCCTCTCAGAGTGCCGTCAGGAGCTGGGTGTTCCTCTGGTCCAAGGAGGTTTTCCAGATGCCTCACGGTCCCAGTGGAGTCGCCAGAAACTGATGCCTTGGAAGGCTGACCTGAAACAGAGCCTGGACAGAGCTAGAAAATAAAGTAGGTATTTATTGAAAGGCCTCCAGGATCCACCTTGGGCAGGACAGGAACCTGACCAAGGCTGCACCCTGGGTGGACCAAGAATGGCCACAAAAATGGCTGACCGGTCACAAGATACTACATTTTTATAAGTTTTGGTCCATTTTCATATTGGGGTTTAATTGTCCAATTACAGCTTCAGGTTGTGAGGTTCCATCCTTCTTGTTCCTCCTCTCAGTCCACCGTTGATTATGTTGTTGGGCTGAAAGTCGTCCTTGGTCCCCAGTAGGAAAAGGATTTGTTTTGTCTATCTACTTTGGAAGAGAGCTTACTGGCACTTCATATGAGGCTCAGAACTACATCTCTAAGTAGCACAGAATCTGAAAATATGAAAGCTAAAACCTAAAGCATTAGATCTGGGGTAGCTTATATTAAATCCGGTTTCTTTTAACCATCCTCTAACTTTTAAGTGATTTCAGCAAAGCTTATCTATTCATTTCAGCTAAATCAGCAACATCTTTACACCCCAACCTTAGGGCAGAACTTTGCTTTACAACTAAATGGAAATGTATTAAACAACCCCCCCTTAGATTATGCTGCCATCATACACAGGATCCCAAAATCGATAATGTTGTAATTACAAAATAAAGCAAAACTGAACCCACTGACTGTTGGCATAATTTTACCTTAACCAAAACAATTGATGTGTCATGTACTTGGCACAATAACTCGGCAAACCAGTTAGGTCTGAGAGGCTTAGCTCATAAATTTAGAATAAATGCTATAGCTAAGCCTATACTGAGTACAGCAGTCCCATCTGTTGTACCAGTCACATCACAAATAGCAGAAAGAACTGAAAGCACTCCTAGCTATTTAACCACATCCCAAAGAGCAGAAAGAACCAAGAGCACTCCTACCACATCCCAAATAGTAAAAGGAACTGAGAGTACTCCTAACCATTTAACTACATTCCGAATAGCAAAACACTCAATCACACCCCAAAGTGTAGCAATCACACCTCAAAGTGTAGCAATCACATCCCAAAGGGCAGAGGGAACCAGCAGCACCCTTAACCATTCAGTTACTTCCCAAGGGGTAGAGACAACTTATTGCTCCCCTAACCTATTTAACATTGAATGGTCATGGTCCCAAGCTTTTACCTATTTTACTGGACCCATAGGAAATGTGAAAGGTTTGAACCTGTCAACTGTTGTTATGCATGATAATCAAGTGTACACTGGGTGGGAATGGGAACACCAAGATCGGATCTGGCAACTACAAGGGATTGTAGGAGAAGGAGTTAGTGTAGGTTGCCGGATGATCAATGGAACCACCCAGGACAAGGCAATTCAAATTACTGTTTCAACAGACCAGGGAAATAAGTATGACAGGGTTTGCACATCCCTTAGTGTACAGGATTGTTGGTATAATTTTACTTTAACACAATCTGAGGAAATGATCTGCCTTTGGGCCCATGATGATGAAGGGCTTTCTTTTAAGTTTAAAATAAATGCCATAGCCCAACCTGTTACTGTCAGCACTAGCACTCAAGCACAACCATCAGTTATATTAAGCCCGAGAATCTTTAAAATTGGACCATATATAATCAGAAAAACAGGCCAACAACAATTATTGTTTAATCCAATATGGTCTCTCAAACAAGTTAAGTTATTGATCCAAACTAATGTCTCTGAAATTCAGCCTGCTTGTTCACCTTTCTTGTAAACTTCTTTTGAAGGATGGACGACATAGTTACGAAGGCGCAGCCCCCCTAAGAGACGCATGCCAAGAGACATTACCGGTGCCGTAGGAACAGGATTGGGCATCTTAAATAGCATTGATTCAGAGGTACTAATGAACAAATTGATTGCCTCAGCTAGAGATCGGACTAAACTACAACACCCCTTACAGTCGTCCTTATTGGCTTTAGGAACGACTCGGTGGCTACTATCCAACATATTACCAAATTGGGAAAAGGTAAACACAAACGATCACAAATTGATAATTGATGCACTTACTGATACACAGAACAATATCTCTTTGGCTCTCAGCTGTGTCCAGGCTCAGTTGTGGATGCAGTCAGTTGCTGCCTCGATTATAAGAGAAGGTGAATAAGGCATTTTTCCTACTGAAATTCAGAAAATAATTTGGGATAATGCCAATGATTTTGAAAAAGATTTCCAATCCCGGTGGAACTTAGTGAATTTCACTTACAATTCAGTAGCAAACACAGCTACAGCTTTTGTGTTAACTATCAGCAATGCTTCAGTGTATACAATATTTCCCATCATTGCATTAGGACTGAACCTCAACGGAGCTACTCTCTACCCTCTCGAGCATAGAGAGTGGGCCCGTCAAGTCAGTGAAAAATGGCAAACTGTTAACTTAGAGTCCTGCATTGTCCGAGAACAACAAGGGTTTATCTGTGAAAGTAACGCAATCACAGCACGAGACATTTGTTTAGACACAGAGCAGAATATCTGTCACTTTGAAGTACATCCTAATGAGACTTCTGAAACAGTTCTTGTGTATATAGGCAATGGATGTGCATGCTTTAGGACTGCTTGTGATGTAGTAACCATAGAGAATGTTATATTAGAAACTAAGAATCATTCAAATTTTTGTGTTTATAACTTTACCAAAATCACAGCTTGTGATTTCTCCTATTCAGCTCCAGTTACTTCTTACCAGCTTTTACTATCTAATTACACACTGATCCACAAACTATGGCCTACCCCGATCGGGACGAACCTTACTTTGATAAAACAATTGTTGCTCCATCAAGATTAAATCAAAATTTTAGAGAAAATTAAGAAAAATGGACAAAAGACTTTGATAACTGTCCATCATAATGTAGAAGAAATCCATCATGTTCTGGAAAGAGTAAAGCAAAATGCTGAGCACAGATGGATGGATACTCTCTTTGGGTGGTCACCCACAGCTACGGGTGTCCTGAATAAATTGTCTCATCCCATCATTGTTCTTTTGATTTTAGTTTTGATTGACTTTGCTCTGTCAGCGATCTCATTCTTTATGAATTGGAGAGTGATGAAACAGCTAAAATGGTTAACCTCTGTAATGTATGTACACAATTTAGTTTACATACCCCCTCCAATAGATATACTTAGAGACGTTGATACAAGACAAACTATACAAGTAGGCCATAGTCACAGACTGTGAAATGTATTTTTGCCAAAGTAAGATAAGAGATTTTAGAGATACATATTTTTAAGGTAATTATGTAATTCTGATTTTGTGTGATTTGTTATGATCACTTGTAAAATTTTGTTTTGATTATTTGAAAATTGTTTTAATTAATATTGTTAGGATTTTGTTTTGATTATTTGACTTTGTGAATCACTTATCATTATGATTTGTTTTAGAATTTTGTTAATCAATATTGATTATCATGATTTTTTTGGAAGATTTAGAATTTTATTATCATCACTGTGATTTGTTTTTATCATTTTGATTTGTTTTGAGATTTTAATAATCAATATTAATCATTGTTGCCCAACTTTTTCTCTTGTTTTCCTTTTCTCTCTCTATTCTCTTGTTCTCTGTCTCTGTTTTCCGGGGTATGCTACCGACATTGAGTCCTGAAGACTTCATAACAATGCAAAGAACTCAGCTGATGGAGCTCTCTTGACGACGATCATGAGTCACAGGGTGGTGTGAGAGTCAGTCCAAAGATCCCTCATCTGCCTCACGACTGTCGAACAAGGACAGAGGCTGAGACCCCAAGGACCCTAAACCACAACACAGCAGTTCTGGCCTGACTGAGGTGGGACCCAAGTTTCTCCCTGCAGGTGCATTCACTGGACCAAGACGTCCCCTCAGAGACCCGTGCAGAAACAATGGGACTGTCACGGTATCTGAGCCGTGTTTACAGAGCTGTGTTTGCTCTGGACTGCTGTGCTGAACCACCAAGTCCAGCCTGCCCTGCTTCTTCATTGTGAGAGAAAACCTGCAACCCTTCCTGGCCTGTTGTCTCTCACCTCAAAAAAGGACTAAAATAAGCACCCCAAAAAAGAGAGCCTCTGAGGCCTCCCTGATGGAGAAGACGGATCTATTGGTGCATGTCACGAGGACTGCAAAGGTGGTCTATTGGCTCCGCATCACGAGGACTCACGTCTGCCGTTGGTAGCTATACCCCCCCCTTTTTCCTCTCTCTCTCTCTCTCTCTTTCCCTTTTCCTCTATCACATATTGTGGGTATCAATAAAGATACATTGATTTTACTTAAACTAAGTTCTCTTTGCCTCTTTTTGCACTTTGAAATCAAAACAAACCATCACAACCATCTATCGGATCGTGACACATGGTGAAGCAGACTGTCCCTCTGCAGCCCATGGGGATACACAGGGGATGCAGAGATCCACCCACAGCCCCTGGGGGAAGTGCCCATGCTAGAGCGGGCAGATTGCCTGGAGGAGGCAGTGATCCAGTGGGAGACCTGGTGTGTGCCTCAAGGAGATTTAACTTTGGGGTAAGAATAATCTATGGTGTAAGTTGTATGTTGCAGGAGGTAAAGTAGCAGGAGTGACATGAAATGACAAAGAAGAAATTTTGTGAGGAGCAAGGAGAATGTGATGATGAACCAGGACAGTGTCAGTGCCTAACCATCAAGTGTACTACTTCTCCTGTCCTGACCCCTCATCCTGCTGGAATGGAGACCTGGAGGGATGTGAAAGGACTGGCTACAGTAGTTAGTGAAAAAAATTGTTTGGTATAGAGATGGTTTAAGGATGTAGTTTAAGCTGTATGTGTAGTTAAGAAAGGAGTCCAGCAATGAAAAATACATATAATGGAAGAGTTGGAAGATAAATAGATTATATGGGATCTGAGTATGATGCAAATGGTATGGAAAAAGGGCTGGAGATTGTATTGGGTCAGACAGATAAAGATCACAGACCTCACAGTGCTGTGCTTTGCATTACTATCAGGACAGGTGTTGATAACAGTGTTTTGGCTACTGCTGAGCAGCACTGTCCCTCTGACATTCCTTCCCTCATCAAAGGGATGGGAGTAGGCAGGATCCTGGGAGGGGATGCAACCAGGCCAGCTGACCCAAATTAACCAAAGGGATATTCCATACCATATGATGTCAACTCATATATAAAACTAAGGGAGAGAGGAGGAAGGGGGGGCATTTGTGATTCTTCAGTGTTTGCCTCCTGGAGGAACCATTACATGTGCTGAAGCTCTGCTTCCCTGAACATCACTGCTGATAGGAAGTAGAGATTGAAATTTTTTTTCCCTTACCTTATGTGTGTGCAGACTCTCGCTTATTTCTTTCCTTTCACTGTAATAAAACTGCCATGTCTCACCCATTGGTTGTTCTCCATCTTATTATTCTCTCTCCTGTCTTATTGGGAAAGGGAGTGATGGAGTGGCTTAGTGGGCACCTGGCACCCAGACGAGGTCAACCCGCTACAATGGGTCACTCTTCCACCGGGTGCAGTCCTTCAAGGACAGGCTGCTCTAGCAGGGGCCCCTCTCTCCACAGGGTCATGGCCTCCTCTCAGGCATCCACCTGCTCTGGTGTGGGTCTTCTCCACAGGCTAAAAGTGGATCTCTGCATCCCAGTGGGTCTCCATGGGCTGCAAAGGGACAGCCTGCTTCACCATAGGCTGCAGAGGAATCCCAGCTTCAGTGCCTGGACTTGTTGGGGCTCAGCACAGTGTAAAAAGGACTCCACAGGATCCCACATCTCCACTGTTAAGTTTTATCTTCCCCTCTGATGCTGCTGTTCGGGGTCCCAGCTGTACCGTGGTGCTGAGGAGACTGTCCCATGCACTTAGGAGAAATCATTCATTCCTGCCCACAGTGGTCCCACCCTGGAGCTGGAGTGTTTCTAACCTGGGACCACTGTACTAGGTCCAACCATGGTCCATTGTCCTGTGCCAAGCCCACAGCTGAGCCTCAACTGTGCCAAACGATAGAGTGCAAAGCACTTGGGGATGGCCCTGGCCAGCCTCCTGCCTCTTCACAGGGCTGGGGCTGTTCCCAGTGTTTGAGGGCATGTGCTGGTTTAGCACAGAAGTAATTTTTTCCAAGGAAGTTATAGCAAAATGTTGACATCTTGATTGACCAATTACATATGGGATACACCTCTGGGCTACATAGGTTAAAAATCAGAGGAACTCTGGGAAAACCTCTTTTCCTTCTGGACTCAGGACAGGTAAAAGGGGCTGGCGATCTGGCCTCACTCCGCCGCGTGGCCCTCGGGCTTGGCGGGCCGGCTGGGCCCTGCTGTTGCAGCTGTCTCAGGCCCGGCGGCTCCCAGGCAGAGGGAGGGGAGTATGCCCTGTCCCGGCCGGGATCGGGCCCAAGTCGCTGCTAACATCTGCCGCTACGCTGCACCTGGGAAGGCCAAACAAGGCCAGGTCATGCCCCTTCCTTCCCCCCAGCAGCTGTCAGGCAGAGGAAAGGGGAGGGGAAAAGCCAAAGCCACGGGCTTGAGGCTGTTAATCCTAGCCCTCCTTCTCCCCTGTTATAAATGCCAGGACAATTTATTACCAAATTCAATAATTTGGTTTATTAAAATTCAAATCACAAAATTTGGAATCAAATTACAGAATTTTAAGTAATAAAAAAACAAAACAAAACCCCACAACCAGCGACACTTACTTGACAGAATTTCTCCCAGGAAAAATGAGCCAAGGGTGACCCAGAGACAAAGACCCTGGCAGCCTGAGTCTCTAGCTGGGTTCACGCCTTGCCTACCTAGAGGCTTAACTTAAATACCCTTAATTTCACCCTCGGCAGCTTTTCTCCCATTGTTTCTACTAAGCACCGGCCATTAACTTTGTTTATACTAAATCCTGAAAGGGTCCCCTGGCCCATTCAAATGCTAATGTCCAGAGTTAGTCCTTGCTTTGAGTAATTTAACCGTCGTAGAAGTGTGTGATGATCCCTCTGGCACGTAGCATTTGATCAGTGGGAGTCCCTGCTTTGAGCCGTAGAAGTGTGTGATGATCCCTCTGGCACGTAGCATTCGACTGGTGTAAGTCCTGGTAATTTTCGCTGCACGTAGGCAGGGGTAGGTTGGTCCGTGTTCATTGTCTCATCAGTGCCTCGTGTTCTCACCTTCTATTTTTGGACCAGGGAGATCAGGAGAGGTGCTTTACAGAAGTCCGTGAAACGTGCGGGTTGAGCAGACACACATACCTTTATACAATATATTACAGTTTCTAGTCTATAATTATTTATAGAACATGAATTAAATAACTCTATTTTCCACAATTCCCCCATTTCTCTCTTTTGTCAACAATTTTAATTTATGTTTTGTATTTAGCCTAATTGTTCTCTTCTATCACTGTTTATTTACATTCTTCTTCTTAAATTGTGCTGATTAGAAATTCATTCTAGTTTTTTGCTATTTGAGCCAGGTTGCATACGATTAACAGTCTCTCCCGGATTCCTTCTGAGGGGAGGGTCTTTCTTGAAAGAAGAGAGTATTTCTGGCCATAAATCTTTAAACAAGGTCTGTGGGCTGAAGTTTCTATTAATTAATTTTCTTTTCTCATCTAGATTTCCCTTTGAGGGTGCTCTATTTCAGACACTATGTCAACTTTAAGACCGTCTTTTCCAGGAATCTACAGGCTGAGTACAGTCTCATAGTACTGACTCTTTGTAAGCTTATGATCAGTAGGGAAAGTCTGCAAACAAGTTCTTCTGTTTGTACGAAAGCCTATTGGGTTGTGACTAACGGCTGGTTTCCGGGTTCTTCTTACAGCAGGGACAGGTTGCCTGGACCTCCTTCTTGATCCTTCTTTCATTTTCTGCTGGGTTGTTTTTCCTGGACGGCTTGAGTTGCCCTTTTGTCACAATAGGAGCTTCACTGGATCAATTTCTCTACTTCTATGCTTTTTGCACTCTATCCCCCCCTGCCGGCCGAATTCCAGGTATTTGCCAGATTAACTCACACTACTCTTAGCAGACTGTAATTTCTAAGATTGTATGACCAAGGAGAAATACCTTCTTTCGGGTTACTCTTCTCTCTTTTAGTTCTCTTTTTCGAGTGGTTACAAAGTTTTTTTTGAGGCTCCTTTAGGCTGCGGCTTGATGTTTCTAGGGCGGTGGCATTTTCGGTGCAGCCGGACCTTCAGATCTCCGGGGGAAGAGATGACATTCTACTCAGGGTTTTCCCTCGGGGCTGTTAATTTCTTAGCCTTGGAGGCGTGTGTCTAACCTCTCTCAGCCGTTCGGATGGCTGTATCTGTAGTTAAAAGGACAAGAAAGAGTCTCTCTCAATGAGGGGTTAGTGATACCGCTTTCTAAGCTCTTATCAGTACTTTATCTCTTGGTTGTATATCATGAATATACATCAAAATCTTGCAACTTTCCTAGATTGAATTTACCAATTAAGAACACGTACTTAATACAAAATTCTAAACTAGCTCAGTACTACAGGAATATTTTACAGAAAGAATCTCTGCCATGTCTACCATTCAGAAAATCTGAATATTAGAACAAGTTATCTAATAGTACATTCACATATTCACCATAAAAATAATTTTGTCCCTGGATCACTATGATTTCCACCTCACTATTCACACAATGCACTATACAATCCAGAATTTTTCTTTTAAAAAAATGATTCTAACGCATCATCCAAAATTTAAATAATTCAATACAAAATTCAAAAATCCTTTTTGTACTGTTCTAGAAAGTAAAACTAACAGGATGGTTTTACTAATACATCTGAAAAATGGCTGCTTGGTACATGGATTCTGTACAACAAGTAAATAATAAACACTAAGACAACTTTAAACTCCATAAACTAGCTCTAGGTAATATGTTTTTACTGAAGAATAGCCTCTTAAGTAAAATGCACATGAGATAAAAATTTTAGACATCGACCATAATCCTGGGGAATACTTTTAACAAGTCATAAAAGAAATGAGGTATACCAAATAAAAGGAAATGACCTCACAAATGACAGAGTCTACTCTTTTACTACTTATAAAATATTCTAGATATATACAGATGCTATAAGAACAATACTGGCAGCAATATAAAAATGGCATCGCCTCAGGCACTTCTAACTTATTGCGGGTCTGAGCTTCTTCAGTTTTTATCAAAAGAAGTGAATAAAGTAGCAAGACTCACTCATCTGTTTTAGATGGAAGGCATCAAAAGCTATGGTTAAAATGCATCAAAATACTCTGTAATATACCATGCATTACTTAAATTCGGAACTTAAGACTCAGGAAAGTTTTCCAAAGCCAGGAGTCACTGTAAACTTCAGGCCCCGGTAATCAGACAGCTTTATCTAGTGCAATTGCTAGAACATTAACACTACTGCTTTTTACTTCAGTCCTAAAAAAAAACTTCACAAACTTAGCCTCTCTTAACAAGCAAACTCGAGTTAACTTATGCCTAATTCTCAAAGCAAAACTCTTGTATTTGCTATCCATTCTTGCGTATTATTAAACTTAAATACATGGCTCGAAGGACCACAAGCAAACACCGACCATACTTAACACCGGTGACACAAATGCTGCCTCTCATACATCACTTACTCTCCACCCCTGAAACACAGGCACCAGGGCAACTTCAAGGTTCACATCCTCCAAATTGAGGAGCAAGTAAAGAAGACATAATATCAAAGGGACAACACAAACTATCTCCTTCTAAGGAGTCAGTAATTAAAATTAAGAATCCCTGTTCCCACTAGACAAAATACATACAGAATAGGAACTGCAAAGAATAAAGAAAAGACTTGTAACTACTAACACAGAGAATTATACTACTTTCCCAACTTAATGCTAGAATCTTGACTCCAACTACCATTCTAACACTATCTCAACAGAAAGATTTAGTTTCCAGCCTCTCAACAGCCGCTTTAATTTGGACTCTACCGGGCACATGCTTCAACTTTTTAAAAGAAAAACTTAAACAAACAAAACCCTTGCAATACATTGTCTGCTAACACAAATGCCATATCCCTGCTCAAGCTAACAATCTGAATTCAAAATGTAGCAATTGTTTCAAACATAGACGAACTACATCCACTATACTATCAACATTTTTGATTTGCACGAAATCCTCACATGCAGCAGACAGGCAACTAAAGGGAAGATATATTTTCAGCTTTTCAAGAACGAACACCTAGGTATTTCCCACGCATAAGTATAGCTCTCATTCTTGATCTCTTTTTTCAATACTTTTATCTATTTTTGCTTCCTATTTCGCCTTACATGGCGGTTTTCTGCCCCGGGCAGCCTCGTCTAGTCACTTTAAAACTGCCGCTTTCTTTCGTCTCCCGGCAACCATGGACTGACTTACTCTGCCACTTGCGGGGGGGAAGGGGGGCGGGTTTCGTTCCTTTTCCCATGTTAGTGAAAAGAGAAAAAAAAACCCAAAAAAACCTCTGCCGATCTCGTCTAGGAGAAATAAACCTTTTAAAGCAAAATACACAACTCTAGGGAGCCTCTAAAATGTATTTAGCTTGAAGTAAAAGATCTACCACCACCAAGGAAAAGAGTAAGCAAGATTCCTTTTAATTCCTTTTTCTATCTTTTTTCTCCTTTTGCAGACTTGAGTGAATTCTCACATTTCTAATTTGCACGCTTCCCAATACCACCAGTTATTCTCTAATGCATTCTAATTCACCTTTGGTAATTTCTGTTTTGCTCTACTGTCTAGCTTAAATTTCTTACGGGAGTGCTTCTTTTTCCCCATTTTTCTCCCTGGGCCGTTCTTGCTCTTACACCAACTGTCCCACCCTGAATCCCTTCCGGGTTCTTCTAGATCTCTTTCGGGGGTCCTGGTTTTAGCCAGGGCTCTAACTGATGTATACCTGTCTGGTTTATTCTTCCACCCTTCGTTTTTCTTACCCTTCTTCTCTTTTTCTCCATAGTTTAGCGTCGGTGGCCGAGGTGCGGGGTCAGGACCAGAAACGGGGGCAGGATTCCCTCTCGGGGATCTCCTTGAGCGGGAGGAAGGTTTCTGGAGTGGCCGCTGAGCTCGGGGCTCCCCATGGGTCTCGGATGGCAGTGCTAACGCTACCACTGAGAAGGCCGAGGAGGAGGAAGGGGTAGGGGTAGGGGCTGACAGGATGTGGGCCACCGAGCCGTGAGAGAAGCTTATCCCGTAGTCTGGTTTATTCCGTGTTTCCCTTTCTTCAGAATACAGCTTTACTCGTACCCAATACCGTAACAGAACATATGCCAATTCCTCAAATTCTCTCCTTTTCTTCTTCGCTACATGTTCCCACAGAGCTTCCCATGCCCATTCGTCAAAAGTACTAAACACAGGCCATATAAGATTAGGTCTTATCTCCTTTCCTCCCCAAACATTCATACACAAATAAATCATCCGATCTTTAGATGCCCTTCTCTTAATTGGGCATTCTTGCCAATTTTGCAACAACTTTCCTAATGGACTTTTCCGAGGGATTTCAAGAGCAGCCCCCGCTGAGGTTTCCCTTAAGGAATCCTCCCGATCTCTACTGAGATACGATCCCATACTCCCCGTGGCACAGAAGTTATGGGATACTATAAAAATTAAATCCCGAGTTTCCGAACTCGGTGCCGTTAACTTAATGATCTAACGGATGACCGTTCCGTGGATGTTCGGTTAACCGCAGGGCTCTGTAACTGCTACTGAAAAAATTAACGGACCCCTCTCGGTCGCGGTCAAGAAGGCTTACTGTGGGATTGCATTTTATGGAAATGGTTTGCTCTAGCTCACCCCTGGAAAATGTATGGTTTATCCCAAATCTGTACCCTCCCTGCAGTATCGTGTATCTGTAACCTCATTGGCTGGAGAATGTTACCGTGCCCCTTTGAACCTCTGTGATAAGAATGCTAAGGCAGAAGGCTCTGCCCCTCTTGCCCCTCTCCCCCTGGAGGCCTCCTGATGCTCCCTTTCCCTCTCCTCCCTTCCCCCCCCTTCCCTTCCCCTCTCCCTCAGTGAATAAACCCTCACCTCATCAGCACGCCACCGGCATCTGAAGTCTCTTTGCCTGCCAGCACGGGAACACCACGAACCCAAGGACCCCTGGGGGTCTCCGGGGGGCACTCCCCGGGGACCCCCCATAAATTTAAACTACAACAGCTTACTAGTCCCTGAACTCAAAAAGGGACGTCCTCTTTCCTTCAGGACCCCTGGTGACTCCCACACCTCGTCGGGTAACACTCACACACGAAGCGAAATATCACGCGTTCCAATCGCTTCCCCGTCGGTCGGCCGTGTCTCTCGCGGGAGCAGCGGAACCGCAACCTTAAGGTCCGCTCTCGCTTCGTGATAAATCACGTCTCGTTCACGCACACACTCACACACACATATACGTTCTCAAGCACTTGGTCACCCTACTCAACTACGCTATACTTACGGTCCTTTTCCTGCGTGGATTCTTCGTGCACTTAGACTTTTACGAGTGAAACAATACTGCGGTTCTAGGGGAAAACCCCTGCTGAGTTCCCGAGCCCTCCCTAAGCTAGCTTGTCTTAATGCTTAATACCTTCGCTGTTGTGGGTTCTGGGTTCGTAAAGCCAGTTCGTTCTTTCGGACTTACCCGCTCTGCCAGGCCGCTTTTTACAGTGGGGCGCCTCCCGGTCAGAAGCAGGGGTCTGTAGAATATTCAAAACTGGCCTCACGTTGGGCGTCAAAATTGTTATAAATGCCAGGACATTTTATTACCAAATTCAATAATTTGGTTTATTAAAATTCAAATCACAAAATTTGGAATCAAATTACAGAATTTTAAGTAATAAAAAAAACAAAACAAAACCCCACAAACAGCAACACTTACTTGACAGAATTTCTCCCAGGAAAAATGAGCCAAGGGTGACCCAGAGACAAAGACCCTGGCAGCCTGAGTCTCTAGCTGGGTTCACGCCTTGCCCACCTAGAGGCTTAACTTAAATACCCTTAATTTCACCCTCGGCAGCTTTTCTCCCATTGTTTCTACTAAGCACCGGCCATTAACTTTGTTTATACTAAATCCTGAAAGGGTCCCCTGGCCCATTCAAATGCTAATGTCCAGAGTTAGTCCTTGCTTTGAGTAATTTAACCGTCGTAGAAGTGTGTGATGATCCCTCTGGCACGTAGCATTTGATCAGTGGGAGTCCCTGCTTTGAGCCGTAGAAGTGTGTGATGATCCCTCTGGCACGTAGCATTCGACTGGTGTAAGTCCTGGTAATTTTCGCTGCACGTAGGCAGGGGTAGGTTGGTCCGTGTTCATTGTCTCATCAGTGCCTCGTGTTCTCACCTTCTATTTTTGGACCAGGGAGATCAGGAGAGGTGCTTTACAGAAGTCCGTGAAACGTGCGGGTTGAGCAGACACACATACAATATATTACAGTTTCCAGTCTATAATTATTTATAGAACATGAATTAAATAACCCTATTTTCCACATCCCCTCAGTGCACTCCAGCCACTGCTACCAAGACCCCTTGCAGAGGAAGGGGTGCAGCCGCGCGGGACATCCTGGCTCCAGCCCCAGCACGGCCTGAATCTACCACCAAATCTACCACCTTTGGCCATTTCCTGGGGGAGAACAATCATGAACTCTGCATACCTGGGAGAATGTTAACTCTTTCCTTGCACAGATGAAACTTGCAAAGCACTAACCTTGCTCTGAGAGAACAGCCAGAATGAAACGTGGAGAGACACAGCATGAGACTGAAGTCAGTGAAGAGAGAGAGAGAGTAAAAGTCCTAGGTTGGATGGAAGATCGAGGAGTTGCCTAGTTTGGGCTGGACTTCTCTTGTGAGGCCGTGGAGACTGGACTAAAATATCCCTGTAACTTATAGAATGCTTTTTGAGGGGGTGCAAAGTTCTAGTTATAGTCATGAGCTGATGTAGCTGTGATATAATGGAGAGTTTTGAACAGAGGAAGATAGAGAGAAAGAGATATGAAGTCCTCTTCCCCCAGGAAAAAAGACCTCTTTCTTGAGATGAAGATGATTTTAAAGATAGCTGAAGAGAATCTTTGTTTTATACTAGAACAGTCATCCTTAAACTGTACCCTAAATATAATGATATGCCCATGAATGCAGTCGTGGGAAAGCTTCCAAATGGGAGGAACTTCACGGTTTGCAGAGTTTCTGGGCGGCTGCAGATTCGTGACAGAGGAGCCACCAGAGAACTGTTTCTTGTGGCAATGTCTCCATGAGATTTCTAAGAGAGGCTCCTCTCCCTAAGAACTGATGAAAGACTATTTTAAAGTGGTGAAACTGACTGAAAATCCCAGGTTTTGTCCCTTTATGTTGTTAGTGGCAAAGTGAACAGTTGGAGGGGGAAGAAGTGTTTTGAAGGTTTAATTCTGATTCTTATTAATTTTTATCTTTCTTGTAGTTTTGTTAATAAACCTGTCTTTATACCTTTTAAGTTTGAGCCTGCTTTGCTTTTCTCCTAATCCTCTCTCACAGCAGAAAAAGAGTAAATGATTCTAGTAGGCACTTAAACCACTACACTAATTTTGGGAAACAGAAATTGGCAAATGTGAAACCACTACAGGGCAGCTGGGCAGCATCTGCTTGCGCTTGTTGCCTGCAGAGCCCCAGCCAGCAGGAGGAAGAGGTAAAGCCCAGGGTGGAGCTTTCTTGTTCAGATGTGTTGAGTTTGCATTGCTGTGTTTTGGGATTTTTTAAATTATACACATATATAGAGACCTCATTGGATAAACTCCATAAGGTTTTTTCTCTGCCTGTTTTGGGGTTCCTGGAGTGGTGCACTGTGTGTGCACTGTGTGCGTGCATGCATACATACATGCCACAAGCATGAGTCCAAAAGTAGAGCCAAATGTGAGCAGAGCTGTGGTTTTTCAATAGTTTTTATTCAACCTTCAGGATTTTACTAGCAAGAGAAATGCATGTATATATTTTTCTACAGGAACAATTAATTCAGGAGACATTTCCAGGTGTTAAGGTGGAACTGGGAGGCACATGCACACGAAGCTGTTATAGATAGGCAATATGATGATTGGCTCTTGCAATTCGGGGATGAATATTGTGTGCATGTTAAAAGAAGTTTTATTGATGTATGGTTATGTTATTGTGGTTTGTTGTTTAGATGTCCTCCGTTCTCCCCATAGCCCTCTTCCCCCCCCCCCCCCCCCCCCCCGTATTGTTGCCACCAGACAGCCTGGGTTGTCCAGCACATGTGGAGAGAAGGCGTGTACACGTTCCCCTTGCATGGGGCAGTTGACAATGGGAAAAGCTTGTTGTTAGGGGGGCACAGCATGACAACACCTGACCTCCAATCAAGTTGCAAAAAAATAGCCCCCACCAATAAATGGCAAAGAAGAGTTGATTAACAGACTTTGGGAGGGGCCAGGATTGCCTGATACAACCCCCAGGGGTATAAAAGGTGGAGCAGCCATTTTGTAGATGAGCTTGTGGCTGCTGGTCACAAACTCCCAGCAGCACTGTCCTTTTTCCTTTTTCAGTCCTTTGTTGTATTTTGTTAAGGTTTAATAAACCTTCTAAAATTTTAAAGTGAGAGGTCATTTCTCACAAGGTAATCTGGCTTTGGTTTTAATGCAGTATTTTTTAAAGAAACCTTTGTATTGCCATTGGGAGAATTTTATAGTTCTTACCTTTCTTGGCCCACTCTGCCTTGAGCCTGTTTCCTGGGAAGGGCTCCTACAAAGTGGGAGGCACATTTGACTGACCTTTGTATTCTTCCACTACAGCACCACAGAGAAAACCTCTGGCAGGAATCCTTTTTTTTTTTTTTAAGAAGGAATCACTGACTTGAAACAGAGGGTCCTTTTGGACAGGGGAGGAAGGGCAAGCATGGGGTGTCCATCAGGGGCTAGGTGTACAGCTGTATATTGCATTGTACAGGGAGGGAGGTTGGCTGCTGCCACAGCTCTGGCACAGGGTGAGGAGACTTCATTAGGTACTGTTTAATTTATCCCCTGGTTTGAAAGGAATGGGTATGCCACTGGTTCACTCCACTGGTCTTGGTGGAGTTTGACATAGAAAAACCTGGAGGGAGAAGACAAGTCAGTGCACTAACACAAGCTGCTTTGTTTTTCTGTTTTAATGAGACCTGAATATTTTATAGTATGGGGGTTATTATTTTTAATATCAGTATTGAGAGAAAAAATAAAGTAAAAATATTCCTCCTTGGGGTATGTTGTGATGGGAGATGCTGGGGCTGTGCTTGCCCTGGCCTGGGTGCAGGCAGCAGGGCCAGGGAAGGGGCTTGTCTCTCACTGGTACCAGGGCAACCTCATGGGAGTTCTGCATCCCTTTGAGGCTCCCAGGATGTGGCTAACACAGGCAGCAGGAGTGGGGGCCAGCTGAGGAGAATCTATGAATGGTGGGGTGGTGGAGCTGGGACAGTGAAGGGGGCTCCTTGCTGGCAGACAGCCTGAGGGGGCTGAAGAAATGCTGGTGCTCACCTCTTGAAAAAGAAAGGTGGCCCTAGGGCTGGGTAAGAGGCAGCAGCAAATGTACCCAGGGACATTCCTCACTGATACCGAGAAAAATGTTTGCTCATAAGGCACCAAGCAAGAGCAGCTGTAAGGGCAGATGGTTTGAACAAAATCCCATGGGCACTGTGCTTGGGAGAGGCCTGGGCAGAGGCTGCCAAACCCCAAATGGGGGACATGACTCACTGCCCTCTGCTGGCAGGAGTGCCCTGCTAAGCCCGGAGACTTGGGATGCTGCAGGGCCCCAATCTCTTGGGTCAGGGACCAACCTCTAATGCCAATGCCTTGGCTGGGGCAGGGGGATGCAATCCTCCATTCTGCATACACCATGGTTGGGCTACACACAACCCTCTTTGGAGCCTGACTGTAAGGCTGGGGGCAGAGAGATGGACAAGGGACACACAAGGACATGGGGATGTAGCTCTGGGGCCACAAGGGGAACCCCAGGGGGCACGAGAAGATGCTGACCACTGCAGTGAAGAAAGGGTCTCCCTCAGCTGCTCACCTCACTAATCTTGCTCCATTCAGGACAAGCTCCAGCTGACAGCACCTTCCTCCTGCCAGCACCTTTGGGGCTGCCCAGTCTCCCCAGCAAGATCCTGGGCAGGGGAGGAGTATGCTGTGGGAAGGCTCTTGCCCATGCAGCTCCCAGGGGTCATTGCTGCAGGGGTGGCCCCTGGAAAAGAACACTGATTGCGCCCCAATACAGTCCTTGGGGCTGCTAGTGCTGGAGATGCATGGGGGCGAGGGAGACCCTAGCCAAGCTCCCTGATGCAGGTGTTGATTTGAGGGACACCCTCAGCCCCCCAGCAGTTTTACACAGCTCCAGACGAGGGCAGATGCTCTCAGTGCCACTGTGGGTGCTATCCCCATGAGGAACCATGGAACCATGTCCCAGAGAAAAAAGATGAGGGTTTCCAGCCGTTGTGATGGATTTAATTAGCATTTGCAACTATGAGAGGTAGCGGGAAAGGCTTTGGGGAGCTAGGACACATACAGCTCTCCTATACACTGCTTGTCCCAGCCTCCACAGCAGAGATGCCAGGGTAGATCTGCTGGGGTCTTGCTGAATGGTCACATCCCCAAACTGGCAGGAAGAAATTCACCCAATACCAGAGCTGAGGAAGGCTTTTGGAAGAGTCCTAGAGAGCTCCCAGCAGGGATAGAGAACCTTCCCAGGTGGCTGGTTCCTTCCCTGGCTGGAGCTGCCTCTCTTGGGCTTGCACTGATCAACAGGTAGGACACGATGAAAGCAAAGCCAGTACCTGCATCCACCCTGCTTAGAGGACCACAGAGGAGCAGAGAAAAGTACAGGCAGGGGAGCAGCCCTGGAGTAAAAGGTTTTCAGGTGCCAGTTATCCCCAGAAAGGGAAGTGCCAGCATTTTCTCTGCAAAGCAGAAGTGGCATAAGGACAGGGCAAGAGTGGTGCTGGCAGGCAGACAGCTCTTAAGCAGGACAAAGGACCTGAGAAGGGGCTACCCCCACTTCCCAGGGGCTTACATGTTCTACCACAGCAGGTGGTCTTTTTCCCCATTGCTATGCACTAGTCTCCCTCTCATGGATAGTCCCATCCTTCTACCATTTTGAGACAAGACTTGCATGTCTCCCTTTTCCCCTTAAATCTAGCCAGGTTGATGAAGTCCTCCCAGGTCTGCCAAGCTTTGGGGCTGAAACTCACATTGCTCAGGCCCTACATAACTCCTGCCACAGGGGAGGTTGCCCTCTTCAGTGTGGCTCAGCCCCAAAAGCCTAGGGCACCCTTCTGCCACACAATGAACATTTAAACTCTGCAGAAATCCTCAGTTCCTGCACCCTCTTCACATCAATAGCACATGACCGCTTTGTGCATCTTATGGCCATTGTCTCAAACAGGCTCTCCCCTTCAGTTCACAGCTGGGTCATATCCAGCATGCCACACTGCTCCTGTGTGCATGATGAGACCAGACCCAGGGCTTCTCTCATATAAAACACTGAAGCATAGCAGTATAGTTCAGAGAAGGGAAAATAAACCAACGAGCAAGGCAGCAACCTGTAACCAGAAAGGAAGGATAAGAACTATGATCAGAACCCAACTATAGAGTATGAGGCAAAAAAAGGGGCAGGCTGGCAGCAGAGAACCATGCCTGTCATTAGAACCCCAAAAGTATGCATAAAATATTGCAGGGGGAGGGGGAAAATCTCTCCACAAAGCCTGATGAACAGTGCTGCAGCATTCCATTTTCTAATAGTAGAGTCATGCTGCACCACAAACTTCAGAGACAGCTCAAGAGCCCCCTTGTACCAACATTCCAGCAGGGCAGATAGAACTAGGATTATTGATATCCTTTGCTGCAGAGAAGCCAAAGCAGCAGGAGACCCGACAGCTCAGGGCCATCATCAGCGAAGCAAGAGATACCTGCTACCAGGCTCTTTAAGTTGGTGCTTCCTGACAAATTGAAGCAGGGAAGAGACAGACTGCCAAACCAATTTCTTCTGTTAACTTGGGCTGAGACAACAACGAAAAACAACCTTGAACACACCAGGGAAGCATGCATACAGATAGGCTCCACCAGACTGAGGAGTGCTCAGACAGCACGAGACATGGAGTTTACAGGGACAGCACAAACTACACTGTACCAGGCACACACAAAAGAGTGTTGTAGGATCTTTATTATTTTTTATAATTTTTGTGGGTTTTTTTTTTGATACAGGCTAGCATTGTATTCTTTACTAAAGCTGCTGATTCTGCCACATAAACTAGAACAGAAATTTCTCAGAAATTAAGTCAGTTCCCCTCCTTGTTAATTCACTGCCTCCCAACTGAACACCACTGGATTTGTGTTTGCAGAAAATATTCGCTGTACAAAGTCTGGTATGCAGCTACACTGTTCTGACTGAAGAATGAAGAAGCTAAGAGTCCACTGAACATTGGATTTTTTTGCTGTACAGTGTGGCCTGATGTGGAGCTGGTCCATCAAGCTGAGAGTTAACCATAGAGATCGTCGTCATTGTCTTCGCTGTACACGTTGACCCCGCTGCCACCTCCTGTGCCTTGGCTCGGGCCAGCACCACCCTGGTTGCCTGATGGGAACCTGCATGCAGCAGTGCAGGACAGGAGAGAAGAGATGCTGTTCAAAAGCCTCCTTGGAGCTCAGCAACATCCCCTCCCTCCGTGCCAAACCCCAGTGACAAGTAGGACAGGCAGGAGGAATGGGATGAAACCTTACAGCAGATCATACAAAAGGCTTATGTGACTTCTGGCTACTTGTCCTGGGTACCCCAAAATGTTATTGTATTCCATATCTATCTGTGCCCAAAAATTGTTACTGTCTCTTTAAGACCCCGTAGCCAGAAATGGAACTGCAGGGCTAGGGGATGCCTGGGATTTTTGAGGTCGAGGCATGAAGGCAAAGCTCTCCCTTGCCTCTACTAGCAACAGTAGCAACACGAGAAGCTGCATTTTGCAATCAAAAACTATTTCAGAGTGAATTTTGCCAGTCGGGGTTGGGCCACTGCTCTTTGGTGCTCAAAAGTCTTTTTTTTTTTCTCCCCCATCAATCAGAACAGAGACCCGAGACAGCAGCACCAACACCGGTGGCTTGGAGGCTGCAGTGCTGACACTGGCTGGATCCAGCCGGCCGAGGAAGAGGCAGGGAGAGAGAGGAAGCCTGCTGAGCCACCATGAGAGTGTGTCAGCTCCCTGGCAGCACTGACTCTTTTTGGACAGAAATATTTTTCCAGGTTTTGTTTTCCCCTGCTCTGGTTGTTCATTTTTGGGAGGAGAGGGAGCTTTGGAACTGTGGAGGCTTGTTTGCCACGTTGATTCCTTTGTTCTCTCTCTCAAATGCATGGCCCAGAAAGAGGACTCTCCGCCATTTTGTCATTGTTCAACAGGACAATTAGGGGGACTTCCTCTGCATTTATGGGTGGAGATTAAACCGTTCTGCCTTTGTTTCCCCACATGTGGTTGTCTGTGGAGGGCACCATCTTCAGGGGGTTTACTCTGCCATTTTGAGTTTCTCTTTCTTCCTGGGGACTCTGTGAGATTTAGCAACTTTATAACTAGTGATTATCACTGTTATTTTTTGCCTGTTGCTGTTTTGTTATTTTAGTAAACTTTTATTTTTTCACTTATATCTACTCATGTTTGTCTCTCCTTAGTGGTAGAAAAGGATTATTTAAAGCTATAAGGGGAGGTAACTAATTTTAGAGTGTCCCCCTTAAATTGTCTTAAACCAAGACACTTGTGTTAAAGGAAAAAGGGTTGTTGGACTTCAGGAGTACTAACAGAGCAGCTACAACCAACCTGCAGCACAGCCTACACCTGCCACACACAGCTTGCTGCTGTACATGCTGGGGAAAATGGGAAAATGCAGTGGAAGAGGGAATTTGTTACCCAGAATCCAGCAGAAAGCTGCCTCAGTGCCCTGTTCTGGGGCTAACTGAACCACACTGCCCTTTTCATGTTTACCTGAAGCTGCCAAAGCCACGGCTCTGCTGTAGTGTCTGTGCAAACATCTCATATTTCCTGATGTCATTGTCACTGACAGAGCGGCGAGCAAAGCGCATGGCCTCCTCAAAGTGATCCCTGCGTATCTCGGGAACCGGGTCGTCCTCCTCCACCTCCTGCAGCAGGACAGAGGGACCACGTGAGCTGCATGCCCAAGCTCGGTGGCCCAACAGCCACCCACAGTCTCCCACTAGATCAGGAGGCTCTAACACCCACCAAAGCTGGAGCTGGAGAGAGACACTGTGGCAGACTAAGTCAGGGCTGCAGCAGGGGCTGGCCTTCTGAGCAATGCTGACAGTGAGGCACCCCAGGAGGGCCTCATGCTCCTAATTCCATGCTCTCTGCTGAGACCCCACTCATCCCCAACCGATGATTATGAAGAGGAATGCATCCTGCTTCACCCACAGGCAGAGGTGGGCTGCCTGTGGTCATAAGTGGGGAAAGCTCAGAGTATCCCACTCACCATGGCAGAAGGGTTGGTCTGCCTCTCACGTTCTCGCCTGATCTCACTCTCGATGGATTCACGGATGGCCAGTTTGCAGGCACGCTGGCAAATTTCTGTCAGGTCAGCTCCCGAAAAGCCATTGGTCATCTTAGCTAGGAAATCCAGGTCAACGTCCTAGTAGAAAAAACCCCAAACAAAACAACAACAACAAAACAAAACAAAAAACATCTTGCAAGAGAGGCCTGTCCTTTATACCTTACATCCTCAGGTGACAAAAAAATGTCTTTAGATCTCATGGTATAAAGGTGCTGCCTCAACTTCGGCCAACTTTGAAAAGATGAGCTGTGAGGGTTCTTGATTTTGGGAAAAGTTAACCACATATAAAGGCAGGCCATACTCCCCACACACCCAGCAAGACCCTGGGAAGCAGCTGTAAATCACAGAATGGTTTGGGTTGGAAGGAACCTCAAAGATCATCTAGTTCCATCCCTCCTGCCATGGGCAGGGACACCTTCCACTAGATCAGGCTGCTCAGAGCCCAATCCAGTCTGGCCTTGAACACTTCCAGGGATGGGGCATCCACAGCTTCTCTGGGCAACCTGTGCCAGGGCCTCACCACCCTCACAGTAAAAAATTTCTTCCCAGTATCCCATCTAACTCTGCCCTCTTTCAGTTTGAAGCCATTCACCCTTGTCCCATCACTACACACCCTGACAAAGAATCCCTCCCCATCTTTCCTGTAAGCCCCCCTTTAGGTGTTGGAAGGCTGCAATGAAGTCTCCCCAGATCCTTCTCCAGGCTGAACAGCCTTAGGTCTCTCAGCGTGTCTTCATAGCAGAGGAGCTCCAGTGCCCCGAGTATTTTCATGGCCTCCTCTGGACTCGCTCCAACAAGTCCATGTCCTTCCTATGCTGGGGGCCCCAGAGCTGGACACAGTACTGCAGGTGGGGTATCATGAGAGTGGAGTAAAGGGGAAAAATGCCTTTGCATTGTTTACTCTCAAGAAGAGGCAGGTTGTCTTGTGAATTTAGGATATGATTTACTCTGGTCTCAGCATTAGGAGTCAAATGAAATACTGTCAGACTAGAAAAAGAATGACACACAGGCAGACCAAGACAACCAATGTTCTGCTCCTTCCCTTCAACTGAGGGAGTAGTACTGCAACCTCCTTTGAAGCTTTCCTTCCCAACAGCACCCAAAAATGTAAGCCTGGCATAAAATAGCTTGAGCTCTCACTTGACATCTGCTTTTCTCTGAATTACTATCAGTTTCATTATTGCCTGCTCCCTATGCAAGGAAATTGCAACAATTCAGCAACAATTAACTTCAGTAGTTCCTCTTCAGTTTCCATTTCCTACCTGTTTTCTACATTTACTTTTCTTTCAGAGTACAAGAATCTTTTCCATCTTGCCATAACAGGCTTTCCTGTTCCTACACTGTGGGCAGAACTCCACTGTGATAAAGACCTGCTCTGCTTACACACCAACACCTACCTTCATTAATATCTACTCTCAGAACTCAAGCCTCCCCCTACTTCTTCACTTCCATCCTTCAAGGACTGAAGGTTTCCCAGCTCTGGATTGCATGGAGCAGTCACCAGCCCTCTGCTCTATCTCCAGCTTGTGAGGAGCATGTGCAGCTTACAGCAAACCAAAGCCAGACACAGTCAAAGCACAGCTCCTACCTTGGCAACTGGTGATTTCCTCAGATTGGCTTTAAGAATTGCAACCCGGGACTTCTCGTCAGGCAGAGGGATGTAGATGAGCTGATCCAGGCGGCCGGGGCGCAGGATGGCTGGGTCAATGATATCTGGCCTGTTGGTGGCACCAATGATGAAGACATTTTTCTTGGTGGACATGCCATCCATCTCAGTGAGAATCTGGTTGATGACACGATCTGCAGCACCACCACCATCACCGATATTCCCACCTCGGGCCTTGGCAATGGAGTCCAGCTCATCAAAGAAGAGCACACATGGGGCTGCTTGGCGGGCCTGCAAAAAGAAAATGGGAACAATTACTCCATGTTAAAACCACTAGGCAAGGAACACGCTGACTTCACACTAAGCCTACCCTTCATTTAAAGCAGCTTAGAGGAGTACACCAGAGCTCTGATGCCACAAGGACAGCTTGAAGGAGTTGCTATGGAACAATCTCCTGCCACACAGTCAATTAAATTCTCCTGAACAACAAGCTGCATTTCCCCAAAGCTAAGAGCACTGTGAACCAGGCAGAAGGGTGGTAGCTCTAATGCCTAGAGGAAAAGCTAGAGCCAATTTGCCTGGACCATGTTGCAGCAGCCCTCTTGTTAGAGGGTAGAAATGAGCCAAGACACAGACTGCTTGTTTATCACAGCATGAAAAGGGTCCTGGTTTATTCCTCTTTACAGCTTAGCCATCCTGATTATTCACTGATTCTGGCTGCAGCAAGCTCCTACTGTAGGTTTCCCTTGCAGCCTCTGACTGCTGGTTATTTCCTGCTAAACTATGGTTCCATGTATTAGTTTGCAGACTCTGATTGCAGGCTTTTACCTAGCTAGACTACAACCATAGATTCCAACAACAGACTCTAACTGCAGACCCAGACTGACCTCACAACAGTGATTCTCTCTCCCCAGGATCCTTCTTCTTCATGATCCTCTTGTTCCCTCCTCCTCAAGGTTTCTCCTCCCACACCAGCTAACCCACTCTTTTTTATCACACTTATCTTTATTGGATATAGCTGTGACTCATCAGGAGCGAGGCTGAATTGGGTAATTAACACAGCTGTTACTTATCAGGGACAAGGTCACTTGTATTCCCTTCTCCTACAGACCAGATTTCCCTTTAGGATCTGGGGACATCAATTGGTTATTTAGCGTCTTGGGGCGACTTTATGATACTGTATCCCCTATCATCTGCTTTATGCCCAGGAATGGGTCCTGTAACTTTCAGCTGGGTCTGAGAGAAGGGGGGGCAGGTGGAGGAATTCTTTTGGTGGTCTGTGTTCAAACACACATCCTCCACTATGTTCTCTCAGCTATACTGTGCAGCATGAAGAGAGAGTGTATCATTGCTTTTAGCTAGCTTCTTTTTTGTTGGCTGAGGCAAGCTTTCCCGGGACTGCATACAGCTTCTCTGTTGACTTCTGTGGCTTCTTCTGGAACTGTTCAGCTTTGCTCTGGTCCGAGAACAGACCATCACTGGGAGGTGGTGGGGAAGCCCTGGGATGCCACATTCCGACTCCAGACCTCAGGAGGAGCCGAGCCACACCTACGGAAAGAACTCTGAATCCACCAGCTTTCTCTCCAGCGAGAAGGTTTTAATATTTAGCATTATTTTTTTCCTGTGCCTGCCTGCACTCTGTGAGTGTGTGTTAAATAAACAGTTTTTTTCACTTTCCTCCAAGAAATTCCTTTCGTATCAGTGGTAGGGGAGTATGGTGGTTTGAAATAGCTGGGTTTTAGTTGAGGGAAAAAACCATCAGGCATGGAAGTAATTCTCTCTGTAAAGAACATTACAGCTTCCTTTGTGCCTGGCAAAACCAATCACTGCCTGGCTTTGAGAACTGATACACCAATTAGCCAATTACAGAAGCTAGAACCGCCTCTATGAATACCATATTTAAGAAAGGAGAAACCGCAAAAAGTTCTCTCTTATTTCCTGCTTTCTGCAAAAGAGTGGAGGCCCTCTTCCCCCTTCCCCCCCCCCCCCTTCTTGGTAAGGCTGGGCCAGAGGTGGGGAAGACCTGGCCGCAGTGTGGCTGCTGAAATCCTGCCGCTGCTGAGCTCCACCCACAGTCATTGGGCTGGACCAGCTCTGCTGGGCTCCAGGCCAGGCTGGGCCGGTTTCAGCCACAAGCTGTTGAGCCATCCTGCCGGGGGCTGTCCTGGTGCTATGGGGCACCATGCAGCTGAGATCAGTGAGCAGCTCTGCAGTCTGTGCAGGAAGTGGCCCCACAGCTGGAATTGAGAGTGGCCGGGGCCAGAAAACAGCCATGCGGCCAGAGCAGCTGCTGCCATCCTAGCCCAGCCAGCGAGAGACTTTGCGTGCCTGTCTGCTTCTAATCAGCCACACTGCAGACAAAAGGACAGAAAACAGTGTCCGGCTTGTGCAGAGCCAGGGAAGATCACATGACCAGCAGCAAGAGGCAGAACACTCAATTCCCTGATGCAGGGCCTGGATGAGATTAACCCTTTCAGTGCTGTAAAATACCACTTGAGAACAGATAAAACCTACAGATGCCAATCTTCTCCTGAGTCAGAGAAAAGGAAAGGTGAAGGCATGTGAAGAAAACAACAGGGTGACACCAAGGTCAGTGAAGAAGGAGGGGCCAAAGTCCAGAAGAAAGAAAGATAGATGATGCTCCGCTTTCGGAGCTGAAAACCTTTTGTAAGCTGAGGGGAGAATATAATACACCAGACTATTTCCCTGTAATTCATAAAGCACATGGGGGGATGCAGCGTTCATCCACAGCTCAGAAGAGAACTAGAAAATATAGATGTTGAAAGAAGCTGTGATCTGACTTGAACAGAGAGAGAGAGAGAACCTTTGCTTTCAGAGACAGAAGAGAACCTTTGCTTTCAGAAATAGAAGAGAATTTTTACTTTCAGAGACAGGAGAACTTTTGCTTCTATAGTAGAACAGGTCATCCTTAAAATTATACCCCGTTAGCCAAAATGGCCCTCAAGAGCAGTTGTGGGAAAAATTGTAGGTTGATGGGAGGGACTTTCATGAAGCAAACAAGTTTTTACCGGGCAGACTGTTTAACTGTGAACTTAAAACCACGAGTAAACTCTCTTGTGGCATGGCAAAAGAGATTCCTATCCTTAAATGAACTGAAGAGAGATTCTTTTTTAGAAGTGGTAAACTGACTGATAATCACAGGTTTTGTCTCTTTACATAGTCAGTGAGAGGGAAAGAGGGGCTGGGGGGAGAAAAATGTTTTAAAGGTTTATTTAGTTCTTATCATTCTTCTTTTAGTTCTGTTAATAAAATTTTGAGCCTGTTTTGCCCCTAAAGCATTTTCTCCTAATCCTTATCTCAATCCCACAAGCTTTAGTTTAACTTTTTTTTCCCTCCTCTGCCCCAATTATAGCAGAGGAAGATGAGCAGATGATTTTCGTGAATGCACTGGCATTTGGCCAGCGGTCAACCCACTACAGGGAGGGACTGCCAAAACCTGCTTTCTTCAGAGGAGATGTTCCTTTCAGGACATTTCCTCCTAAACTTGTCTCAAACTGAGACATTTAGGCACTTGAGTATCAGTAGATTATGTTATAAATAACTCTGTAGTTGTTGGCTTTTGCTATTCTGTATTGGCTTTTGCAAATTATTATTAATCACGACTATTTTGATATAGTACAGTTTGTAATCACTTTTAACTGCTTTTGATATAGTATAATTTGTCAGCTTTTTGTGGCTAATGCCCTGGCCCCTGTGTAGCTCATATCCTCAGAACATCATTTATGGATATTTTAGTTTGTGGACAGTGTGATAAACACATAGTTTTGGCTTTTGCAAATATTAAAGTGGATGCTATGTGTTGTGCATTATAATGTTAACTTTTGCAGAAGTAGCTGTAGTTGTGAAATAATAACTAATGCCTTTATTTTTGTAACTAACTGACAATAATGAAAATAACTCAGATATATTTGTGAAATAGCTGATGTTGATTTAAAGTACTTGTGGTTATCTTGCAATAACAGAAATAGCTAAAACCATCTGCATGGTCAGATAAAATTTGAGGAATGATGTGATGAGGACCCCTGCTACTGACCCTTCAACTATCAATAACTGGCGCCTGCTGAAACCATGGAACAGGGGGCCGTTGTGAGGAACTGACACACGACCCTCAAAACCACATCCATGATTAGTGCATGTACTCTAAAAAGGCGAGTCAGGGGTTGAAACAAGCTAAAGAATTCCCGGAACATGTAAACAAGTTCAAAGAAATGTCTGAATATGTATAATCTTTATGAATATGTATTTGACGAATACAATAGAAAAAGTATATAATAAGAGTTGCTATGGTTAGCCAGTGTGCCTCTGGCCATCACCAAGCACCCAGCGCTGTTACTTTTGCTTTATTGATTTCTCCCTTATTATTCCTTATTAAACTTTAAAAAATTTTCAAGAGCGGGGTTCTTTTTTCACAGGTAAGAAATATCAAATGGAAGGGGGAAATCCAATCTGTCTTCAACTACCTAATATGTAGAGTTATAGGGAAAAGGGAGCTATATCCTTCTTCAAAATGCACAGCATAAGGATGAAAGACCAGAGACACAAATGGCTGCAAAGAAAATTCCAGTTAGAAATAAGGGGGGGAAAAACTTCACAATGTCAGAGCTCAAACACTAGCACAGGGCCCAGACAGGTCAGGGATTCTCCATCCTTAGCACATGTCCAGAACACAAGGCCCTTGAGGCCCTTGTTGGAGGTTAGGATTTTTCCTTTTTTTTTCCTCTCTCTCATGGGATTTTGTCCCATTTATTGCTAAGAGACAATAACTACCGATACTTAAGAGACACAAAATATGTGGCTGGGAGGAAGAGGAGGGGGAAGGGTGCAGCTGGCTACTCTCTTACCTGAGGGGTTTTCTCTTTGGAAGGGCAAAGATACCCAGAGGTTCTGGTCTGGGGGTGAGGGGCTGGGCTCAGCTCCTCTCCCTCTCTTTCGGGATCAGTCAAGCTGCTGCTATCACTGCCACTGTGGAGTCCAGCCCGTTACTGTTCTCTCCTACTGTAAGTGAGGCTTTTGCTTGTTGCAAGAGCGACTGTTGCACTGAGATCTTATTAACACCCTACCTCACTGGAAAGGCCCCTCACCATCTACTTGGGTGCCTCAGCGGAAAACCCGAGATCCTAAGCCCCTCTCTCTCCAAGGGAGCCTCTCCTGGCTGTGTTTGGGAGCTGGGCTGCCGCTGCCCAGCCCCGCCGTTTTTCTGCCACTGCTTCAGGGTTTTCGCTACACTGTAACACATCACTGTGCTTACTGGGACACCCCGTGGCTCCTGCTACAGCTATGGAGTTTCTGATACATTTTGTTTGCTACCCCAGGTCTGCTAGCTTCTGCTGTTCCAGCTTGCTGCTCCCAAGGTTCCTGCTACAGCTCATTTCACTATCCGGAGGGACACCGGGACCGACTGCTCCTGCGTGAGTTGGTAAAGGAAGCCCCTTTTCCATCTCTTCCGCTGGCTGTGCCTGCCATTACCCACATGAGAGAGCTGAGCTCATGCCACAGCACGATAATTACTTCTGTGCCTGCAGCTGCCAGTGAATCATTGCACCTGCCCTGCCTAGCCGGGAGTCAACAGCGCCCCTGCCAGCTGTGACCATAACTATACCAAAAGGGGAAAGTGCTTGACAGCCAAGAGAAGGCTGTTACTAGGTTTCTGGTTTTGTTTGTTGTTGCTGCCATTGTTGTTGTTTGGTTGCCTTGTTATACATACACATACTAGTAAAGAACTGTTATTCTTTTTCTCATATCTTTGCCTGAGAGCCCCTTAATTTCGAAGTTATAATATTTCGGAGGGAAGGGGGTCATATTTTCCATTCCAGGGGAGGTTCTCGCCTTCCTTGGCAGACACCTGTCTTTCAAACCAAGACAGCCCTGAGCAATCTGATTGAATTTCCAAGCTACCTCCCTGCTCTGGACAAACAGCTGGACCAGATAACCTGAGGTTCCCTCTCAACCTAAATTTTTCTCTCTCACTCTCTTTCCAATTTTACTCTTTCATCACTTTCCCTGACTACAGGAGTGAGGATTCCCAAGATAATCCATGCAGATAACCTCCTGGGACAGGAGGTCACACTATCTACAGGGAAACTGGGCAGTGGAAGTGAGCTCCTTTGCAAGCCATATATATTGCAGGACAAGAATAGAATAGAATAGAATAGAATAGAATAGAATAGAACAGAATAAATTGAATAATTTCAGTTTGAAGTGACCTATAATGATCATTTATTCCAACTGCAGAAAAAGAAGAACCCATAACATGTTTTAAAAATCTGTAGAAGGTGATGGCTAATGAGGTGTTGAAATAATTTTTCAGGGATGCAGAGAATATCTATGCCATCCTAATGCTAGCCTCACTGCTAAGACACTGGGGCATTTATAATCCTGTAACAACAGATACAAATTCCAGTAGGAGAAAACCATCTAAATAGCTATACTGCCAAAGAGAATTCATACCCTATCAGAAAAGCAGCCTCTGCTCTCAGTGCAAGCAGGGAAAACAAAACACACAAACAAGAACCAGGCCAGTAAGATGAGTGCAGTAGAGGGTTTGGGAGTACCTCAGCACAAACATAGCACAAGGAACAGAATAAACACTTACTTTGTCAAAGATCTCACGCACGTTGGCTTCAGACTCACCAAACCACATGGTGAGCAATTCCGGCCCCTTGATGGAAATGAAGTTTGCCTGGCATTCATTAGCAATGGCTTTGGCCAGGAGTGTCTTACCACAACCAGGTGGCCCATAGAACAGAACCCCTTTTGATGGGGTCATGCCAAATTTGAGGAATTTGTCCGGGTGTTCCACAGGATACTGAAAGAGAACAAAACAAACAAATAAAAACCTCTCACTATAAGCCAGAAAAGGACTATATCTTAGAATCACATAATTGTTTGGGTTGGAAGGGACCTTCAAAAATCATCTAGTCTATGGGCAGGGACACCTTCCACTAGACCAGTTTTGTTTCTGCTTCTACCAGAAGCACTACCTGAGATGACTTGTGCAAAGCATTTGACAGTGTCCTGCATGACACCCTAGGCTCTAAACTAGAAAGACTGGGATTTGATGGGTGGACCACTCAGTGGATAAGGAATTGGCTGGATGGTCACACTCAGAGTTGCAGTCAACAGCTCTATGTCTAAGTGAAGATCAGTGAAAAGTGGTGTCCTCAGGGGTCAGTGTTGGGACTAGCACTATTTACCATCTGTGTCAGTGACATGGACAGTGGGATTGAGTGCACCCTCAGCAAGTTTGTCAATGACACCGAGCTGTGTGGTGTGATCAACACGATGGAGGGAAGGAATGGCATCCAGAGGGACCTGGACATGCTTGAGAGGTAGATCTGTGAGAACCTCATAAAGTTCAACAAGGCCAAGTGCAAGGTCTTGCACCTGGGTCGGGGCAATATCAAGCACAAGTACAGGCTGGGCAGAGAATGCATTGAGAGCAGCCCTGCTGAGAAGGACTTGGGAGTGGTGGTTGATGAGAAGTTTAAGACAAGCTGGCAATCTGCAGTCGCAGCCTAGAAACAGTGTCCTGGGCTGCATCAAAGCATGGCTAGCACGTTAAGGGAGCAAACAGCTCTTGTGCAGGCACATCCTGCAGCAGAGCAGGAGATTGCAACAAACAGTGAGTTTCTAAAGGCAGGGTAACCCCAGGAGGGCATCAAGACCCATGTGGAGCTTGAACAAGAGAAGGTGACTCAGGATGGGCAGGGCCAGGAGTGACAGCAGCTGATTTAAGCTCAGTCTGTCACTTACAGAGGTGAACAGCTGAGGTGCAGGAGCCCCCAGAGAGCATGAGAGACCAGGAGCACAGCAGAGGGGGTAAACAGGACATGGCATGTCAGCCAAGGTGGGGTGCAGCAGTTTGCACTGCACTTGACAAAGAAGGGCTCCTCTCCATAGGAGGGTGTCCTGGTTTAGGGCAAATTTGGGAGGAAACTTCTGAATAGGGTCCTTCTGGAAAGCAAACCCAAAAGGTCTCTCTTTTTAGCCGGACCGGGAAAAGAACTTCCTCGGAGAAAAGTGGAAAAAACTATTTATTTAACAAACAAAATGCCTACAAGCATAAAGAATGAATAATATGAAACAATAAAACTTCTTGCTGCTCTGAAGAGAGATGGCAAACTTGAAAAAATCTTTGCCGTGGGTGGCTCAGCTTATTCAGTTTTTTATCAGTCTCAGTCCTTTTGGAGGTTCAGGTCCGGTTGGCTGCAGGTGTGAGCTCTTGGTGCTCTTCTGGGGTTTTCAGTCCAGAGTAGATTTAAAGAGTCCCAAGAAAAAGGAAAAAAAAAAAAAAGTCCAGGAAACTTCTCTGCCTTAGCTAGCTAAACTAAATAAAAAGCAAAAAAAGATTTCTGTCTTAGCTGCCGGTCTGTGCTTCAGACGAACACAGTGTGGAAAGGAATGTGCAGGAGTGAGAGCTGTTTCCAAAACAAACTTGGCACTTCTTCGTTCCTTGCTTTGCTCTCAGAGCCAGGCTCACAGAATCCCGGTTGGGGAACAGTGATCACGAAATTATAGAATTCTTGATAACTGGTGAAGTCAGGAGGAATATCAATAAGACTTCTAGACTGGACTTTCAGAGGGCAGACTTTGGCCTATTTAGGAGGATTATCCAAAGAGTTCCTTGGAAAGCAGTCCTTAAAAACACAGGAGTTCAGGAAAGGTGGACATGCTTCAAAACAGAGATCTTGAGGGCAGAGGAACAGACTGTCCCTGTGTGCTGAAAGAGAAGTCCAGGAGGCAAACATCCAGCCTGGCTGGGCATGGAGGTTTTGAAGGAACTTAGGAACAAAAAGAGGATGTATCATTTTTGGAAGGAAGGTCAGGTCTCTTGGGAAATATTTAAGGGGGCTACTAGAATATGTAGGAAAAGAATTATGGAAGCCAAAGCTCAGTTTGAACTCAGAATGGCAACTTCTATAAAGGATAATAAGAAATGTTTTTACAAATATATTAATGATAAAAGGAGGGGTAAGACCAACCTTTGTCCTTTATTAGATGCAGGAGGGAACTTAGTTACTGCAGATGAGGAGAAGGCAGAGGTGCTTAACGCCTTCTTTGCCTCAGTTTTTAGTGAGAAGACCAGCCTTCAGGACAATTGTCCTCTTGAGTTGGTAAATGGTGTCAGGGAGCTGAATGGTCCCCCTGTTATCCAGGAGGAGGCAGTCAGAGAACTGCTGAGATGTTTGGATATTCATAAATCTATGGGACCAGATGGGATCCATCCCAGGGTGATGAGGGAGCTGGCAGATAAGCTTGCAAAGCCACTCTCCATCATTCACCAACAGTCCTGGTTCACTGGTGAGATTCCAGATGACTGGAAGCTGGCCAATGTGACACCTATCCACAAAGGGGGTAGGAAAGAGGATCCTGGTAATTATAGGCCAGTTAGCCTGACCTCAGTCCCTGGTAAGGTTATGGAGCAGTTTATATTGAGTATTACCATGCAGCACTTATAGCATGGCCAGGATATCAGACCCAGCCACCATGGGTTTAGGAGGGGTAGGTCATGTTTGACCAACCTGATTTCCTTTTATGACTAAGTCACCCGCCTGGTGGATGCAGGGAAAGCTGTGGATGTTGTCTATTTGGACTTCAGCAAGGCCTTTGACACTGTCTCCCACAGCATACTCCTGGAAAAACAGGCAGCCTGCAGCTTGGAAAGAGCACTCTGTGCTGGATTAGGAACTGGCTGGATGGCCGAGCCCAGAGAGTGGTGGTGAACGGTGCTGCATCCAGCTGGTGGCCAGTGACCAGTGGTGTCCCTCAGGGATCTGTGCTGGGGCCTGTTTTATTCAATATCTTCATTGATGACATGGATGAGGGGATTGAGTCTTTCATTAGTAAATTTGCAGATGACACTAAGCTGGGAGCATGTGTCGATCTGCTGGAAGGTAGGAGGGTTCTGCAGAGAGACCTGGAATGGTTGAATGAATGGGCAGAGTCCAATGGGATGAAGTTTAGTAAGTCCAAGTGCCGGGTACTGCATTTTGGCAACAAAACCCCCCTGCAGCGCTATAGGCTGGGGACGATGTGGCTGGACAGTGACCAGGCAGAGAAGGACCTGGGGGTACTGGTCAACAGCCAGCTGAACATGAGCCAGCAGTGTACCCTGGTGGCCAAGAAGGCCAATGGCCTCCTGGCCTGTATCAGGAACACTGTGGCCAGCAGGAGCAGGGAGGTCATTCTTCCCCTGTACACGGCACTGGTGAGGCCGCACCTTGAGTACTGTGTCTAGTTCTGGGCCCCTCAGTTTAAGAAGGATGTTGAGATGCTTGAGCACATCCAGAGGAGGGCAATGAAGCTGGTGAGGGGCTTGGAACACAAGCCTTATGAGGAACAGCTGAGGGAGCTGGGGTTGTTCAGCCTGGAGAAAAGGAGACCCAGAGGTGACCTTATTGCTCTCTACAACTTCCTGAAAGGTGGTTGTTGTCAGGTGGGGGTCGGTCTCTTTCTCCAGGCAACAACTGACAGAACGAGAGGAGACAGTCTCAAGCTGCGTCAAGGAAAATATAAGTTGGATATTAGGAAGAAGTTTTTCACAGAGAGAGTAATAAAGTACTGGAATGGCCTGCCTGGGGAGGTGGTGGAGTCGCCATCCCTGGATGTGTTTAAAAAAAGACTGGATGTGGCACTCAGTGCCATGGTTTAGTTGAGGTGTTAGGGCATGGCTTGGACTCAATGATCTTGAAGGTCTCTTCCAACCTACTAATTCTGTGATTCCGTGTGATTAAAGGCACAGAACTCAATATACAGCACAGACAGAACAGACGATTGGTGATACAAGCATCATGAAGTCACTTTAGGACATTTCACTCTTTATCTCTATATCGTTAACTTACTACTAAAACTAAATAAATTCTAACTCTACATACACACACTTCATACATGCATATATATACACAGTATACAACTATATACAGACAGTGGCAGTGACATTTAGCAAACAATGATATTTACACATGGTTCTCAACCAACAATCATATCTCTCTGAGGTACACATCGTGTTGTTCTATCTTTCTGCATTATCTATTATGTGCAACTTGGTTTCTGAGCAAAGACAATCCCACAGATGGGTTTGTCTGTACCTGAGGCAGATCTGATCTAAACTGTCTCTTTTAACAAACTTTTTACATGTACTACTGGGACTTTATCTCCATCTACTGTAGGTAGGAGCTCAGACTGGGCAGGGCTTGCTCCGTTGGTGGAACCTCGGGTGTTCACTAACTAGGTGACTTTTGCTAAATGTTGCTCTTCATTTTTGAAAGATCTTTCACCTAATGCTTTTAAGGTAGTCTTTAACAGTCCATTGTATCTCTCTACTTTCTCAGCAGCTGGTGCATGGTAGGGGATATGGTACACCTACTCAATGCCATGTTCTCTAGCTCAGGTGTCGATAAGGCTATTTTTGAAATGAGTCTTATTGTCTGACAATCTTTTTAGGGGTACTATGCTTCTAAAGAACTTGTTTTTAAGGCTTAGAATGGTGTTACAGGCTGTAGCGTGAGGCACAGGGTAGATTTCTAGTCATCCTGTGGTGGCTTTTACTATTGTGAGTACATAGCGCTTACTTTGGCATGTCTGGGGCAGTGTAATATAATCAATCTGCTAGGCTTCTTTATACTTATACTTGGACTACTGTCTACCATACTATAGGGGCTTCACCCGCTTGGCCTGCTTGATCGCAGCACGTCAAAGTCATGGATAACTTGAGAAATGCTGTCCATGGTTAGATCTACTTCTTGGTCTTGTGCTTACTCATGGGTGGCATTTCTACCTTGATGACTTGAGGCATCATGGGCCCATCGAGCTAGGAACAACTCTCTCTTGTGTTGTCAATCTACGTCTATTTTTGACACTTCTATCTTGGCAGCCTGATCTACTTGCTTGTTGTTTTGGTGCTCTTTATTAGCTCTACTCTTGGGGACATGGGCATCTACATGGCGGACTTTCACAGGTAGTTTCTTTACTCTAGTAGCGATATTTTTCTACTTAGCAGCAGCTCAGATTGGTTTTCTCTTACACTGCCAGTTGGCTTTTTTTTTACTTCTCTAGCTATTTTTAAAGAGCATTGGCTACTATCCATGAATCAGTGTAGAGGTAGAGCTTTGGCCACTTCTCTATTTCAGCAATGTCTAGGGCCAATTGGACGGCTTTGAGTTCAGTGAATTGGCTTGATCTAGTTTCTCTTTTAGTGGGTTGTACAACCTGTGGTGTGGGGCTCTATATGGCTGCTTTTTACTTTTGTTTTATCTCTACGATGCGACAGGAACTATCTGTAAAAAGAGCATAGTGTGTTTCTTCTTCTGGCAATTGGTTGTATGGTGGAGCTTCTTCAGCACGTGTCACTTGCTCTTATACTTCTTCATTATTGAGACTAAAGTTTTCACTTTCAGGCCAATTTGTAATTATTTCTAAAATCTCAGGGAAATTCGGGTTTCTAATACGGACGCGCTTTGTGATGAGAGCAATCCATTTGCTCCATGCGGCATTGGTGGCATGTTGGCTAGAGGGAACTTCTGCTTTGAACATCTACTCCAGCACTGGTAGTTGGGGTGCCAGGAGGAGTTGTGCTTCTGTGCTAATTACTTCTGAGGTGGCTTGAACTCTTTCATAGGCAGCTAAGATTTCTTTCTCTGTTGGAGCGTAGTTGGCTTCAGACTTTCTGTAACTTTGACTCTAGAATCTCAGTGGTCGGCTTTGAGTATCACCAGGCACTTTCTGCCAAAGGCTCTAGGACAGACTATGGCTCCTGGCTGCAGAGCAGAGCATGTTTTTCACATCTGGTCTTGTCCTGACTGGGCCAAGGGCCACTGCATGAGCGATTTCTTGCTTGATCTGGGCAAAGGCATGTTGCTGTTCGGGGCTCTAGTGGAAATCGTTCATCTTACGGGTAACCAGGTAGAGGGCTCACAATCTGGCTGTACTCAGGAATGTGCATTCTCTAAAAGCCTATGGCGCTTAGGAAAGCTTGTGTTTCTTTTTTGTTGGTAGGTGGAGACATTGCTGTCATCCTGTTGATGACATCAGTGGGAATCTGATGCTGTTTATCTTCTCACTGTATTCTCAGGAACTGGATCTCACGAGCAGGTTTTTTAACTTTGCTCTTTTTGATAGTGAAACTGGTTTTCAGGAGAATCTGGATGATCTCTCTTTTTTTAAACACTTCAGTTGCAGTGTTCCCCCACAAAATGATGTCATCGATATACTGTAGATGTTCTGGAGCCTCACTTTTTTTTAGTGCAGTCTGGATCAGTCCATGGCAGATGGTAGGACTATGCTTCCATCCCTGCGGCAGTCGGTTCTAGGTATACTGTACTTCTCTCTATGTGAAAGCAAACTGAGGCCTGCATTCTGCTGCTAGGGGAATGGAGAAAAAAGCATTGGCAATGTCAGGAGTGGCACACTACTTTGCTGCCTTGGACTCTAGCTCATGCTGGAGCTCTAACATGTCTGGCACAGCAGTGCTCAGCGGTGGAGTCACTTCATTCAGGGCACGATAGTCCACAGTCAATTTCTATTCTCCATCAGACTTGTGCACAGGCCAGATGGGGCTGTTGAAGGGTGAGTGAATTTTGCTGACTACTCCTTGGCTTTCTAGCTCACAGATCATCTTGTGAATGGGAATCATGGCATCTCGTGTTGTTCTGTACTGTCGGTGATGCACTGTCGCAGTGGCAATTGGCACCTGTTGCTCTTCTGCCTTCAGAAGTCCAACTGCAGATGGGTTCTCTGATAGTCTAGGCAAGGTGTTCAATTGCTTAACACCTTCTGTCTCTACAGCCACTATTCTAAATGCTCACTTGAGTCTCTTTGGATCTTTGAAATGCTCATTTTGGAGGAAATTTATGCCCAAAATGCATGGGGCCTCTGGGCCAGTCACAATAGGGTGTTTCTTCTACTCATATCTAGTCAGGCTCACATCAGCTTCCACCAAAGTAAAATCTTGTCATTTTTTTGTCACGCTAGCAATAGAAACAGATTCTTTTCTTACTTATCTTGATGGGATTAATGTGCACTGCGCACCAGTGTCAACTAAGGCTTCATACTCTTGTGGTTCAGATGTGCCAGGCCAACAAATCCACACAGTCTAAAAAACATTTTTTTTTTTTTTAGCTTCTATCTGGCTAGAGGCAGGGCCTCTCTAAGCTTGGTTATCTTTCTTTTCTTGGGTAACTAGAGCTGCTTCTTTTTTGGTGGAACTTCTTCTCTGAGTCTTGCTGTCTTTTAATTCAGACACTTGTTGCACCAGAGCAGCAGTAGGGTTTCTGTCTCATTTCTTCATGTTTTCTCTACAATCACACAGGAACGACCACAGCTCAGCTTGTAGAGTGTCTTTTCTTATCTGGGGAAGGTCTGCATTTGGTGCCAGAACTTCTGATCTGTACTGCTGAGATTTGGAGAAAGCCGTCTTAAATTTCTTCTTCAATTTCTTCTCTGAGTTTCTTGTGGTTCTATCTTCTTCTATCTGTGATTTTTGCAGACGTGTTTCTACAGCTGCGATTCTTGCGTGTGCGTGACCATGCACAGCATCTGCATACGCTCGGAGCTTCTTTACCATATCCTGCACAGTCTCTTCTGTGTCATCTCGCTTCATTATTGCTAAAGCAGAATATTCTTGTGGCTCAAGTCGTACAAGTTTTCGCTACATTATGGGTGTACATGGTACTAAGTCTGGGTTCTTAATGTTTAGGTCATCTGAGAAAGCAATCTCTGCCACTGCCATTTCGCTTAAGCGTTGAATCTCTTGTTCTATAGCCTTTCACTGGGTTTGCTGCATATAGAGATCGTCTGCACACAGATATTTTTGTGCTACACTTTTTAGGACCTGTTCTCAAAGAGTGCAAGGGTGAGCCTCTTTCATCATTTCTTGGTCGATAACTGGATCATGTGACAGGGATCCTAAATGCCTCGTTTCAGTGCTGTCCAGAATTGTAGCCTCGCTTGCAGCATCCCAAAGACAGACTAGCTAACTAATTATAGATTCATCAGGTTGTCGAGTGTAATCCTTTTTTATGCCACAAAGGTCCTTCAGGGAAAAGGACTCAATAGTGGCTCCTGATCTTGTGTCAGTCTGTGGGGCTCTTGATCTTGTGTTAGTTGGTTGGACTCTTCATCTTGTACCAGTTGATTGGCTTTCTGATCTTCTGTGAATTGGTTGGACTCTTGATCTTGTGCTAGATGGCTGGACTTCTGATTTTGTGTCAGTTGGTTCAGCTTCTGATTGTGTATCAGTTGCTTCGGCTGCTGATTGGGTGCCAGTTGGTTCAGCTTTTGATTGCGTGTCAGGAAGCGTTGAGGGTCCTTCACCTGGATCACTGTCCACTGGTCGATCAGTTTTGCGTGTGTGCTTATTTTCCTTCTTTCTTGCAGCAACTGCTAGTGTCTTAGACTCACTGTCTGGTTTAGCTGCTGTCTGAGTAATGGGGGTGTTGGCTGCAGTCTGAGGGACTGGGGTAGCTGCTGATTTATCTCCTTGCCCTTCTGCCTTTATCTGCGGCTCTACTCTATTTAGCAGTGTGTGATAAGCATATGCTAGGGCCCAGCTTATTGCAATGAGCTTTTTCTTCATAGAGTGATCATGGCAGTACTCTTCCAGATATTTCTCCACCTCATCTGGGTTTTGAATTTGTTCACGTGACAATTCCCAAGCTGGGGATCAGAAAATTCCTTCAAGGTTTGGCCTATTCTCTCCTATTCTCCACACTACTCAGTATTTTTCACACTTGGGTCTACTTCTGGGTCAGGAGTCTCATCAGCTCCTTTGGAAATTTTAAGACTTCATTCTAGACAAGCTACTAACTACATAGAGGAAGCTTACTAGATGAAATACCAGGAAGGTGGCATTTTTAACATTCAAGGGACACTGAACATTCTCAAAAAGTGATGTAACAGCTTCAAAAGAGAAGAAGGAAAGGAAAAGCTGCAAAGCTTCATCTTCTACTCTTATTCTAACAAACTGGGTACAATTACTAATAAATCTCCCAAACGAAGAAACCACAAACTAAACATACCCGGCACAAACTCCAGTACTTTTATAAACTTTCTATAAATCATGATCACTGAGCCCAACAAAATAGCAGTCTTAATTTGTGTACTTCTGGTGTAAAAGCTATGGGTTAGAGACAACATTGGAGCTATTTCTGTATAAGAAAAGAAACTTAGGGACTAGAGAGGTATTAAAACTTCAAAAAAGCTTAGGGAACAGAAACACAAGAAGGATTCAATTCCTAGAGACATTATGAATTTATGCAGCAACATGGCTACTGACTGTTTTATCCCCACACAAAGTACGACCAAAATGCAATCAATAATCAGTACAAGTTTTTTCCACTCTCTCCAGCCCTGCAGTTGGGCTCCAATAACAAAATGTATTGTCCTGGTTTAAGGCAAATTTGGGAGGAAACCTCGGAATAGGGTCCCTCTGGAAAGCAAACCCAAAAGGCTCCTTCCTCCAGCCGGTCCAGGAAAAGAACTTCCTCGGAGAAAAGTGGAAAAACCAATTTATTTAACAAACAAAATTCCCACAAGCATAAAGAATGAATAATATGAAACAATAAAACTTCTCGCTGCTCTGAAGAGAGACGGCAAACTTGAAAAAATCCTTGCCATGGGCAGCTCAGCTTACTCAGTTTTTTATCAGTCCCAGTTCCTCTGGAGGTCCAGGCCTGGTGGGCCGCAGGTGCGAGCCCTCGGTGCTCCTCCGGGGTTTTCAGTCCAGAGTAGATTTAAAGAGTCCCAAGAAAAAGGAAAAAAAAACAGTCCAGGGAACTTCTCTGCTCTAGCTAGCTAAACTAACTAAAAAGCAAAAAAAGATCTCTGTCCCAGCCGCTGTTCTGTGCTTCAGACGAATACCGTCCAGAGAGGAATGCGCAGGAGTCAAAGCTGTTTTCAAAACAAACTTGGTGCTTCCTCGTTCCTTGCTTTGCTCTCAGAGCCAGTCTTAAAGGCACAGAACTCAATAGACAGCACAGACAGAACAGACAATTGGGGATACAAGCATCATAAAGTCACCCTAGGACAGAGGGCCAACACAGTTAGCAGTACCAGAGAGCAGTAAAATAGGAATAGCAGTTAACACCAAGGGGCAAAGGAAGCACCTTCTTTCCCAGTCTTACTAGTGTGAGCTCCCAACGTTATGGTGATGACACACTGTAGAGCTCTTTCCTCAGTGGTTGTTGGAGTTGCTGCACCAGTGACAGACCTGACAGTAGATGTAGCTCTGCAGGCCTCTGGTTGTAAGGAGTGCCTGATGCCTGTCTGGAAAGCTGGGGCTGAGTCATCTCCTCTGCAAAAGGTGTGTCCCTGTCAAGGAGCTATGTCACCAGGTCAAGGAGTTATGTGAGGAAGTAAGTAAACTGCACAGCATTCATGAAGATGAGAAAGCGATAGATAGGATATTCTCAGAGACCCTACAGACTCAGGAGTTTCAGACCCCTCTCTACATCGGAGATGCACGTAGGCTCTGTACCATGTCTCAAGAAATCCAAAGTCAAAAGAAGGCTGGAAACTAACCACTATCTGTACAAGGAGGAACACTCTTGTTCTTCCTGAAGACTTGCTATTAACAAGCAGGTTTAGTGCCCCCCAAGCCAAGGAGGAGCTGGGTAAGGCTTCAAGGAAAGCAGCAATATATCTTAATTTTGAGATCTTGCAGGAAAAAAGCTTGGGAAGCAGCTGAAAAGAAGCCGTTTGTCAGACTCCTGAGCAAAGGACTATAAGCCTTCTTAGGTATGGCTGGATGGTGTCATTATGGACTGACAATTATGGGGTACTGGCAAAACCCTTGTACAATCCTCCACTGAAAAAAACTTAGTATGAACTCCTGAGAGTCAGAGGGCCTTTGAAGCCCTAAAAGAATCTTAATGACAACCGCTGCACTGTGACTCTCACATTTGAACCAAACCACCTGAGTTATTTGGGCATGAAAGGATGCACCTGGCACTAGGGGGACCGGTGCAGTATTTGGAGTCATAGAGGCAGCCTGTGCAAACAATTGGACAATGTGAGTAAAGGATGACCTGGATACCTGAGAGCAGTGGCTGCAGAGAAACACAAAAGCTGATATGTGCCCCACAAGGTAATAGCTAGGTTAGAACAAAAAGGAGGACATTGGATATTGCCAGCAGGATGCTGAAATACCAGGTTGCCCTATTGGAGCAGGACAGTGTTGAGCTTCTTAAGGTAATAACTACTTTAAACCCAGCCATGTTTCTCCAGGCTTCAGAAAAAGCCCAGAGACCTTTGTACCATGACTGCCTGGTAACCATTGGACAAGTGTGTTCTGGCAGACTAGATCTCAAGAGCAATCCCATCCAGGACCAGGAACTGTACCTACACAGTGGTGGGAGCAGCATGGTATGAAATGGAAAACGGGCAGCTGGGTATGCAGTGGGAACCTCAACCCAGACAATAGAAGCCCAGGCTTTACCTTTTAACACAGCACAAAAAGCAAAAGTAATGACTTTACAGCAAGTACTAGAAATCACTGAAAGAGTAAACAGATGGAATAATTTAAAATATGTTTTTGGATTAATACACACCCATGAAACCATACAGAAGGGGATTGTTATGGGCACAGAGGTTTCCTATTAATAACAAAGAAGAAATTAGTCAACTACTACAGAGTATGCAAAACTCAGAAGTGGCCATGATGCCCTTGTAAAGCCCATCAGTTTGGAAACTCCCCAGTTAATACAGGGAATCAATTAGCTGACAAAAGAACTAAAGAGGTTGCTGAAAAAGGTATCCTTGCACTAAATACCTAGCAAAAAGTTGAATGTCTGGGAACAGAAACCAAATTATAGTAATCAGGACAGGCAGTTAGCCCCATCATTAGAAGCTATGGGAAATCCCAGCAGGTGATTGGTAACCTCATGTGGGCAGGTAATTGTACCTCCACAACTAATGTATAAGATAACAGAACTAAAACATCAGGAAACCCATTAGGAAATAAAGAATATGGTAACTAGTTTATCAAGGAACATAATAAGCACAAAGATGACAGAAAATAATAGATTAGTTGTTGAAAAATGTGTGATTTGTTTTGCAAAATAATCCCAAGAAAGGAAAAAGGCCACCGCCAGGGTAGTAAAACAGGGGAATTTACTAGGTGATTATTGGCAAATTGATTTTTAATTACTGCCCAGGCAGAATGGGGACTGGTACACTTTGGTATTGGTAGATACTTCTTCTGGATGGCCAGAAGCTTTCCCATGTTGCACCAAGAAGGCAAAGGAAGTCTCAAAAGTTTTGCTGAAATTAATATTTAATAGCACTGGAACTAACTCTTTTAAAAGGTACAACATTGTCAACAGATCATTGGGGCTAGACTATCCCGTACATCCTTTCTGACCAGGAAATACAGTGTGCATCAGAACCTGGAACTTTGGACCAATCCAGGAGAAGTGGAAGGGATCATATCAAGTCCTCCTGGTAACCTACACTGTACTCAAGGTAAAAGGAATCAAACCCTGGCTTCATCACGTGGGTAAAACCAGCAACCACACATTAAACACAGCAGAAACAAGACGGACTAACACCTTGGAGGCTTTTTAATATAAATCTTATGGTTTTAGGTATAGAATATGATTTTCTAAGGGGATAATACTTATTTGACCTAGATAAAGATGATAAATAATTGCATATTTATAATAATAATAGAAACTATGATCTTAAATTCTTGGAAGAGGAATATGATCCTAAAGTCTGATTACAGAATGTAACTTCTATAACAGCTTATTTACCAATATCAACCTCTGCAGAAAATCCAGTTCTGTGGGGAACTTTAGGCAGCAATTTGACAAAAATCTGGGAACACATGAGAAGGATACAAAAACTATAGTGGGATGGAAATAAAAATCCATCTTTACTCCTCAATCATTTACCTTTAGGAACAGACTAGCTATATACAATTTCACCCTGCAAATGGAAGCTTTAGCAAATACAACTCAGTTGGGGTTTGCTGAAATAAATGACCAGTTGCAAGGCACGACTAAAATAACCTTACAAAACAGATAGGCTTCAGATCTATTACTACTACATGAACATGGAGTATATGGATACTTGAATTTAAACAACAATATTTTTGTGTGCACATTCTGAATGTGACTGCTAAATTAGATGATCAGATAATCAGTTGCTGCATCTAGCAGAAAAGTAAGGACAAAATTAGAAAGTAACAGGTTAAACAAAATATTTAAAGGATTTGGATTTTCTCTGAGTGGTTGATTGGCCTCACTTTTGCAAAACGTAATCGTGTTCATAGTAATAATAGTGATTATGATGTTTGCTTTAAGCTGCATAAAAAACATGATTGCTAATGTAATGCAAGGAACGTACATGATGTTATTAAAAATCAAAGTGAGGCTTATGAAGGCTTGAAAAGACAAGCTTCACAAGCCTCAAAGGGTAGAATGTTATCAGATGAAATTTTGTCTACATCTGGTGAGCTAACACAATGCTTGTTCTCCAAAACCCAGTGGCCTATGGAACTGCACAATGCCCATTGTGTAAGAAGGAGAACTGGAAGTTCACCAGTCCCAGTCCTCTGACTATTCAACCAGGTCAGGTGTTACATTGGGGTCCCCAATCACTAGAGACCACCAAAACGACCCCCCAGGACAAAAGAACACGTGTAAAAGGGGAAGGAAAATATGTTAAAGATTTCAGGGAAATGATTATCATAAGTATGTTTATTCTGGGACTATCAATGAATATGTATGTAAAATACAGTATATAAACAGAAACTTTCCTGTACTCAGCGTGCACAACTTGAGGAGGAGCTATCCTCTCATGCATCCGGCCAAATAAAGAATGCCTGCTTCTTAATGCTACATTGGTGCTAAGGGGTTTTTTATTTCACCAAATTTTTGGTAACAGAATGATGTGCTGTTTGACCTAAAACTAACAGGGAAGGCCTTGTTTGAGATGTAAAGGTTGAGGGCAGCCTTGGCTGTAGTGACCATGAGATTGTGGAGTTCAGTATCATGCAAGGAGGAAGCAGGGCAGCAAGTAAGACTGTAACCATGGACTCCAGGAGAGCTAGCTTTAGCCTCTTCAGGGACCTTCTTGGAAGAATCCCATGGGAATAAGCCCTGCAGGGAAGAGGAGTCCAAGAGACTTGGTCAATATTCAAGCACCACTTCTTCCTGGCTCAAGAATGGTACAACCCAATGAGCAAGAAATCAGGCAAAGGGGACCCAAGCAAAAGCAAGAAACATGCAGGAGATGGAAGCAGGGTCAGGCCACTTGGACTGAATATAAAGAGGTTATCAGACTAAGTAAGTATGAGACAAGGAAGGCCAAGGACCACCTGGAATTAAATCTGGCCAAGGATGTCAAGGACAACAAGAAGGGCTTCTTGTAATACATCAATAACAAAAGGAAAACTAAGGATAATGTGGGAACAATGGTAAATGGAGAGGGGACCCTGGTGACAGAGGATGCAGAGAAGGCAGTTACTGAATGCCTTCTTTGCATCAGTCTTCACTGACAAGAGCAGCCCTCAGGGATCTCTGACCGGGGATACCAGGGTAAAGGAATGTTGGAAGGATGACCTTCCCTTGGTCAAGGAGGGTTGGGCCAGAGAACACCTAAACAAACTTGACATCCACAAGTCTATGGGCCCTGATGGGATGCATCCACGAGTGCTGAGAAAGCTGATGGACACCAGAGCGAGGCTACTCATGAGCATCTTTGAAAGGTCATGGTGATCAGGAGAGGTGCCTGAGGACTGGAAGAAAGCAAATGTCACACCAGACTTCACAAAGGGCAAGCAAGAGGACCCAGGGAGCTACCAGACAATCAGCCTCACCTCAATCCCTGGAGAGGTGATGGAGTTCCTCATTCTGGAGGTCATCTCTATCCATATGGATGACAAGAAGGTGATCAGAAGTAGTCAGCATGGATTCACTAAAAGGAAATCATGCTTGACCAACCTGATTGCCTTCTACGATGAAACAACTACATGGATGGATGAGGGGAGAGCAGTGGATATTGTCTACCTCGACTTCAGCAAGGCTTTTGGCACTGTCTCTCACAACATCCTCATAGGCAAACTCAGAAAGTGTGGACTGGATGAGTGGACAGAGAGGTGCATTGAGAACTGGCTGAATGGCAGATCCCAGAGGGTCGTAATCAGTGATACAGGGTCCAGTTGGAGGCCTGTCACTAGTGGTATCCCCCAAGGTTCAATACTGGGACCAGTATTGTTTAACTTGTTCACCAATAACTTGGATGAAGGGGTAGATGCCTCCTTAGCAAGTTTGCTGACAACGCAAAGCTGGGAGGAGTGGCCAATACCCCAGAGTGCTGCACAGGCATTCAGAAGGACCTCAACAGGTTGGAGAGATGGGCAGAGAAGAACTGTCTGAAGCTCAACAAAGGCAGGGGCCTGCACCTGGGGAAGAATAACCTCAGGGACCGGTATAGGCTGAGGATGACCTGCTGGAAAGCAGCTCTGTAGAGAAGGACCTGGGGGTCCTGGTGGACAACAAGCTGTCCATGAGCCAGCAGTGCCCTTGTGGCCAAGAAGGCAAATGGGATCCTGGGGTGCATTAAGAAGAGCATTGCCAGCAGGTCAAGGGAGGTGGTCCTACCCCTCTATTCAGCCCTGGCGAGGCACATCTGGAGTGTTGAGTCCCATTCTGGGCTCCTGAGCACAAGAGAGACATGGAGCTCATGAAGCGGATCCAGTGGAGGGTACCAAAGAAGATTAAGGGACTGGAGCACCTCTCTTATATGAGAAGGCTGAAGGAGCTGGGCCTATTCAGCCTTAAGAAGGGACAACTGAGAGGGGACCTCATCAATGTGTATCTGTATCTAAAGAGAGGATCATCAAGAGGATGGACCAGGCTCTTTTCGATGGTGCCAAGCAATAGGACGAGAGGCAATGGGCAGAAACTGATGCACAGGAAGTTCCACCTGAACATGAGGAAGAACTTTACTGTGTGGGTGACTGAGCACTGGAACAGATTACCCAAAGAGGTTATGAAGTCTCCCTCACTGGAGATATTCAAGAACTGTCTGGATGCAATTCTATGCCATGTGCTCTGGGATAATCCTGCTTGAGCAGGGGGTGTCCTGGTTTGAGGGGAAATGAGTTTTTCAGGAAGCTGAGGTCAAACCAATCAGTGGTCAGGTTTGAATGTTGGCACCTTCGGTGGCCACTGAGGGGTTGGACACGCCTCTGAGGACACAAGGGGTTAAAAGCAAGGACTCCCAGAGGGACTTCCTCTTTCTGGCTCCGCTTTCAGGAGAGGAGCATCTTTTCCCTCCTCCCCTACCCAGGCTGGGTGGGGGAGGGGGGCCAGGTGGTCAGGCTGAGGTAGGCCCAGGCCCCGGGGGGGGGGGGGGGGGGGGGGGAAAGAGAGAGAACGGGACTGGAGCTGGGCCAGCCCCATCCAGGATGGAGGGGTGGAGAACTTTGAAGGTGCCTTCCGTTCCGCCGTCCCCGTCTGTCCCCCGTCCCGTCCCGTCTCCCCCCCCCCCCCAGGGAGAAGGTGCCGAGCTGCGAGCTGCGTGTGGGAGTTGCCGGAGCCTGTGAGTGCCTGGGCCTGTGGCCTTGCTGGGAGACAGAAGCTTTTAACTCTTTCTGAGGCAGAGGAGAACTGTTCCCAGACATTGATTCTCATGGCTGGTGGTTTCAGAAGAGAAAGGGATAGCCTGGTCCCAAGATGATAAAGCACAATGGAAAAGATCCCCAGATTGGCTAGAGATGAAGAGGAGTGGCTGTTGAGCTGGACTTTTCTTGCGTAATGTTAGCCATAGACGGACCCTGGACTCTCCTGAACATAAATAAGACTGTATTTGGGTGGATGCATTTTGGCTCAAAACCAAAGACTTTGTGGCCTGTTCTTGGAACCCTCGGCCCCAGGTGTAAATGTTGGGGGGGACTGCTAGTCCCAATATGAGAAGATGGCTGGTTTTTGGTACTTGTCCAAACATCCTTAAAAGAGCCCTATATGCAGTTTTGGTCCATGGACGGTGGTGAGAGCACTGGACATGGAAAGGAGGGTGTCACCCTGGCAGACTTCTCCGGGTGATGCCATGGGTGACATGGGAACACGGGAGGGTGGACCTGTGTTTCCTGTGGGGGGTCTGTGGTGCGAGAGAGACTCCTCTCTCCCTGGATGGATTGAAGATTGGTTTTCTAAGGGATGATGACTTTGATGGGGAACCCAGGGTTGTGGAAGGTTTAAGCAAGATGAGGGTAATGTGCAAGTGTTAACTGTTGAGCATGTAAGGGATGGAAATTGGGGGGAGGAGAAGAAATGTTCTGGGAGGTTTTCATTTCTGTTTCTAGGTGTTTGGGTTTTCTTTTCTTTTCTATTGTCTGTTGTTATGTAGTTTAATAAAGTTTTCTTTCTATTTCAAGTTTTAGGCCTGCTCTGCTCTGTTCTTGACCACATCTCACAGTAGCTCATTAGGAAAAACATACACTCATGGGTGCACTGGCATTTGGCCAGCGCCAACCCATGACAGGGGGGTTGGACCAGATGATCCACTGCAGTCTCTTCCAACCTCAACCGTTCTGTGACTCTGTCCCCCTGCTCTGCTCTTGTGAGAACCCACCTGGAGTACTGCATCCAGTTCTAGGGCCTTTAAAATAAGGATGTAGACCTGCTGATGCAAGCCCAGCAGGGAGCTGATCAGAGGGCTGGAGCATCTCTCCTATGAAGACAGGCCGAGAGCTGGGGCTGTTCAGCCTGGAAAAGGCTCTGGGAAGATCTTAGAGCAGCCTCCTGTACCTAAAGGGTGCCTACAAGAAAGCCAGAGAGGGACTTTTTACAAGTACATGTAGTGATAAGACAAGGGGGGAATGGCTTCAAACTGAAGGAGGGTAGATTTAGATTAGCTATTGGGAAAAAATCCTTTACTGTGATGGTGGTGAGGCATAGACACAGGTTGCCCAGAGAGGTTGTGGACATTCCATCCCTGGAAGTATCCAAGGCCAGGCTGGATGGGGCTCTGAGCAACCTGGTCTAGTGGAAGGTGTCCCAGTCCATGTGTATTGGGTTTGCATGGCCTGGTTTTGGTAGCAGGTGAGGCTACAGGGGTGACTTCTGTGAGAAGCTGCTAGAAGCTTCCTCCATGTCTGGCAGAGCCAATCCCTGGTGATGGTGGAGGGTTAAAAAATATAATTTCTGTATAAGTTAACCACGGGGTTAAGTTGAGGTATGTGTGGGGGGAGGAAAGTAGAGAACGTACAACTGGAACTTGACACAGCTCGGCTTTGGAACAAGTGTCAGCTTCTGCAACCAGCTCCATGCCATTGTAATGACCGAATCAAGTGTGACTGCAACTCGGGATAATTGAGAAGCATTGTTTTAACTAAATCAAGTGTAGATCAGGGTAGAAGCGTAGGTATGATTTAAGATAGTAACTAAAGAATAGGATAATCAGTATCTAGGGGTAGAGGTTAGTTAACATGTGTATAATTTAAACTATAAAAATCACAAATCGACTCTGTATTCTTGGACACAAGATTTGGGCGTATCATCGCCCGTGTCCCCGCGCGCAAATAAAGAACCGCATATGATCGCCTTCGTGTGGTTATATGTTTTCCTGTGCTAACACTGGCAGCTCCAAAGATGGATGCACCACTGGTCAAGGCTGGCCCAAGTAGAAATGGTGGTAACGCCCCCGTGATATCATATTTAGGAAGAAAGAAAAGTTATTGTACAGATGTAATTGCAGCCAGAAAAGAGTGGAGTGAGAATATGAGAAGAAAAACTATGGAGACATCAAGGTCAGTGGAGAAGGACAGGGAGGAGGAGCTCAAGGCACCAGAGCTGAGATTCCTCTGCATCCCATAGGTGAAGATCATGGTGAAGCAGGCTGTCCTCCTGCAGCCCATGGAGATCAGTGGGGATGCAGAGATCCACCTGCAGCCCATGGAGGACACCCATGCTGGAGCAGGTGGATGCCTGAGAGGAGGCAGTGACCCCATGAGAGGCCTGTGGAGAGAGGAGCCGTTGCTGGAGCAGCCTGTCCTTGGAGGACTGCACTCCATGGAAGAGTGATTCACGCTGTAGCAGTTTGAGGAGGACTATTGTCCATGGGATGGACTCACATTACAGCAGTTCACATTTAGCTGTTGCTCATGAGATGGACTCACGTTGGACAAGTTCATGGAGAACTGTCTCCCGTGGCAAAGGACCCCACACTGCAGCAAGGGAACGACTCCTCTCCATGAACAGTAAAAGAAACCACAGGTAATGGACTGACCAAAACCCCCATTCCCTGTCTCCTTGCAATGCTGGGGTAGGAGGTAGAGCTGGAAAGGAGAGAGGGGTGGGGGGAAGGTGGTTTTTTAAGGGTTCATTTTCCTTCTCATTGTCCTGCTCTGATTTTGTTAGTAATAAATTCAATTCATACTCTAATTAGAGCCTATTTTGCCCATGATAGTATTTGATGAGTGATCTCTCCCAGTCCTTATCTCAACTCATGAACCCTTTATTAAATTTTCTCTCCTCTGGCCAGCTGTGGAGGGGATTGAGAGCAGCTTTGGTGGGTGCCTGGCATTCAGCCAGGGTCAACCCACTACACCATGGCTGGGGGGTTTGGAATGATCTTTGAGGTCCTTTCCAACTCAAATAATTTTGATTTTTGGTGGGTTAAATACAAGAGTCTGCCTGCTCAGTGCCACTGGTGTTTTTAAATGGACACTGGTTTGAAAAGCATCACATCTAAATTGTAAAGCCTATGAACTAAGTACCAGTTCAGGTAGTTTTCCAGCACATTTAACCCCAACTTCAGTCTGCCCTGCAAAAGCAAATGAGAACAGCTAGCTCATTATCTAACCTATTTTCTCTGCCTTCCAAAGACAGCCAAGATGCCTGATGTGAGCATTTATCCCTCCAACATGATCAGAGATGGGTGATGATCTTAATGCCAGAAGTTAGATTGAAAAGTAGATTCCTTTATTCACAGACAGGCTGTTTCTACAGTGCAACTGAAAGGGATACATCAAACCCAAACCACTCCAATTCCACAGACCATTCATGACTTTGTTCCAGTTTCTCCTTTCATAGAAGGCTTCACAATTACTTCTTACCTCTATCTATGCTAACACTGATGCAAACATTTCAGAGGCTCTCTGCCTGAGAATCTTCATCTACTTTCTTGCATATTAAAGCCATCACACAACAGGATTCTTGGCAGCAGTGCTATTGCTAGTCTTCACTTAAGAGAAGCAGAACTGCTGCTGTTCCTGCATGTAGCACAACATCCACCCAAGATGTCTCTGTAGACTCAGCTCAGGAAAGCCTGATGCTGCTTCCCAGCATCTCCCTCTCCCCAGGTTCTCTAAGATGGAACAGCATGATATTTTCAGTCCATTACATGAAAATACCATATAAACTTTGCATTTACCCTGGTCACAGCCCAAATAGAAATGTTCTGAGGTTCTGAGTTTTATTATTGTCCTGGTTCTGGCCAAGACAGGGTACCACTTCACATCATGCAGGGGGCAGAGGGAGGGGGTCCCTTTCGGTCGGGTAGCATGAAGCGAGCAGTCAAGGATAATGTCATGTTCCGTATGGTGAGCACTCATGTGTGAATAATTCGCCTGTCCTGTACACTGTTATTAATACTGTTAATTTTCTTATCTCATTGCTGTTTCCAGTAAATTGTTCTTATCTCAACCCACAATCTTTACCTTTTATATCTCCTCTCCATCCTGCCACAGGGGAGGGGGAGTGAGTGAGCAGCATGTGGTTTGGAGTGTTTCAGTGGGAACACTAAATTGGGGAATACCATTCCTAAACCACGACAATTATTATTTTTCAAGCTGACTAGGCAAAAATCTGTTGGAAATCCTTACCTGTACAAGTTCCTGGAGTTCTCTCTTTACATCTTCTAGACCACCAATATCTTCCCAGGTAACTTGTGGCACCTCCACCACAGTCTCCCTAAGAGCAGAAGGGTTGCTCTGGCTCAGAGCCCACTGTCGTTAGAAGAAACAGCATTATATCAATTCTAACATTTTATGTTCACTTGCTTCAGATAAGCAATTAGACATTGCACACAAAAGAAAGAAGGGCACTCCTGCATTACCCTGAAGTCATCCATGGTCACAGCCAGTGAGTTCATCACTTCAGCATCAATAGTTTCATCTTCTAGGTCTATAAGATCCATCTTCTTTCTGATAGCCTGAAGAGCAGCTTCTGAGCAAAGAGCAGCCAAGTCAGCACCAACATGGCCATGGGTCTCGTTTGCCACCTGAAAGCAGAACACTCACTATGACTCTCAGGAATACAAACAACCGCTCTGCAAAGGCAATGCATGCTCTGGTCCCTCATTCAGAGGTGCAACAAAACTCTGAAGGACAGAAACATTAGTGCTTTGCTGCAAATTCAAGATAAGTGCTATCACATTTAGCAGTCAAAGACCTCGCTGTTCCACCTCCTACTTGACAACAAAATTGCAACTGGAATAGACAGTGTGCGGAAAGATAACTCACTGCAGGTTTTTCATTCAGGACAGAGATTAGATTCATCCAGTATAACCACAATGTCCAGTCAGCTCTGTGAGTGCTGTTTCAGTCTCAGGGTTGCTGTTCCCTGAGATTCTCCTCGGGGTTGCTGTTCCCTGAGGTAATAAGGTTTTCCAGCTTTTCTTGCCCGAAAGGTTCCACACCAGAGCCAGAGAAGACAAGCTAAGTCTGCCAGTCTGTGTTTCCAAGGTTGTTTATTCTTTCATTATCTCTCAGTTCTTTCTCAGCTCTGCAAGGCGTCCCCAGCAGAGCAGGACATGCGGCGGACTGGGGCGGATCAGAGGGTCCCGGACCTTTTGTACCGTTTCCCTGGTCCAGCCACCATCCACAACGTACTTTTTTATTTACAAAATCTTACCAATACTTACTACCTATGTTAACATGTCATTTCTACTCTAAACCAATCCCTGTGATACAACTGTTGGAGGTTAGATTTGCTTCTTTTTCACTTACAGAATTTTTTCCCATAAGTTGCTAAGAAATCTTAATGACAGTGCTTAACCAGAACAAAGGGAGTACAAGGCTACACCTATTGTTTTGAGTCTCTGGGAGCTTCCCTCAGAGAGGAGAGATAATGCAAGCTTTGGGAAAGGTAAAAGACAGAGCTGGGGGGGGCAGTTTCTCTCTTGCTCTCAGCATCGAGGAGGACAGTCAAGCTGCCGCTCGCTGTTGCAGGAACAGTTCACAGCCATCACTCTGTCTCGTCCTGGCAAATCTACCATCATCTGCTCATGTACCCAGGAATCCTGAGCTCGCTTTCTCCAGCCCTCCCCCCACTGCCGCTGCTTCTTTGGAGCTTTGAGGCTTTCCTGCTACTCTGTAGCCCTGCACTGCCCAGCCCTGCTGGGACATCCCTGCCACTCCAGCTACCAGCGCAGAGCATCTGATCTCATCCACCAGCCTGGGAATTTCCACCCTTCTGGCTTGGCCTCTCGGAGTCCTGCAGGGGCACCAAGGTCAAACTGCACCGGGCTTTTGTGAAAGAAAGCCCTCAAGGTTCCTGGTTCTGTTTCTTATTAATCCTGTAGTTGTTGTTTGTTTGTTTGTTTTGTCATATATACTAGTAAAGAACTGTTATTCTTATCCCCATACCTCTGCCTGAAAGCCCCTTTAATTTTCTAAATTAGAATAATTTGGAGGGAGGGGATTTGAATTCTCCATCTCTAGGGAGGTCCTGCTCCCTTCCTAGCAGATACCTGTCTTTCAAACCTTGACATACAACTCAGCAGAAAATGGGGGAAAAGAACAAGAACAAGGAGGACAGGACCACTCCCCAATTCCTCCATCTTGCCTCTTCAAGCGCATATACTAAAAATCCTAAATTCTACATTTACACTCTGTGATAAACTAACTACTACTTATTTTGAATTCTTTCGGCTTGTGATTCTTCATACAATGTGGGCATTCACTCCAGTGGACAAGGATCAGAAGCAGTGTCCTCCTGGGCTCTGTGTGAGGCTGGCTGACCCCCTTGTACAGATCCCAGACCCCCTGTCCGGTCTCCAAACCCTCCAGGGCGGCTAGAGGGATGTCCTGCACTCCGACATTTCAGGTTTGCTTTAAAGAGAATGCCACAGCAAACAAACACAGTACAGTGGCAAGGCACTTTCAGACTGGACCAATACACATTTGTTTCACTTAGCCACAGCATTCTTAACTAGCAAGTGAGGATTTTTGGTCACTGGCAATCTAGTTAGAAGGAAGCCCACAGATCACATATTTGCCCAGTTTCACGTTGTCCTAAATGAGCAGAGACAAGCTTTCCTAATAGCATGCTACTCACCTGTTCCAGATCCACATCATCAGCCAGTTTCATATTTTTTGTGTGAATTTGCAGGATCTCCAGGCGCCCAGTGGCATCTGGGATACCAATATCTACTTCTCTGTCAAAACGACCTGGGGAATACAAGCACACATTGAGTTGCTGATTCTGCAAACTACGGGAGCTGCAGTTGCTGCCTTCCTCTGACATGGGAACATAATGACAAGGCACAAAAAATTTCAGAAAATGACAGAGTTTTGGGTTTCTCTGCAGCATCAATCAGCACAGTAGCAGAGTCAGATCAGAGAAGGCAGAAAGGCTTATAGCCATTTAGGGAAAGTGAGACTACTGCACTAAGTAGAGTTCAGGATTATATAAACACAGAGAATTTCTGTTTTTTTCCAAGCCTCATTTATAGGAAAATATGCCATCCTAACCAACACACCATGGGTAATTTTTATTTATTATTACCTTTGTGTCCACAAATACTGAGAGTCTAAATTTTTCAGAACTTTCACAGCAGTACCCAAGTGGTAAAATCATGAACTGCCCCAATATCTGGGGAGGCAGGAAACTCATGCATTACTGCAATATTAACTAGGGCATGTACATCTATAATTTTCTTCTAGCTATAGCTGTGCATTCAAATGCCTCACTAGACGTTTAAGAGGCCATCTTTCCTGCATATGTTACTTTATCAACTGGTCATACAACATTCCTTTACACTGAAAAGTTTTGAAAACCTGAATCTCAGAAACTACCAGATTTCTCATCAATAAAAGATAAATGGGACAATTCAGAGCCTTCTGTAACCTGAGGCACGAACAACCCCTTAAGCATCTAGTCCTGAAATAGCCTCATCTAACTGATGCAGTGAAAAAAATGTGCTACCCTCTAAGTATTTAATTATTTCTTCAAGTTCTAATCTAATAAAGCACAAAAGATTATGCTAACGGCTGAAATCTAGAAATTAATTTCAAACAAGTAGCTGAAGAGAAGCTTATATAACACATAAGATGTTTAATACTAATTTCTACTCAATCTTTCCAAGGCCCCTGAAGCACAGTCCATAACAAAGTATCTGATACACAAAAAAGATGGCAGTCATAGTTACCAAATCTCCTGAGAGCTGGGTCAATGCTGTTAGGTCTGTTGGTGGCTGCCATAACGATCACATGTGCTCTCTGTTTCAGTCCATCCATAAGAGTCAGCAGCTGAGACACGATGCGACGTTCCACCTCTCCGTGTGTCTGTGGAGAAAGAAAGCAATAATTAGACCAGAAGCTCTAAAACACTGCACAGGAGCTAGTACTGCACCAAAACAGACAGATACAACAGACATGAGCTGTTAAGAAACGTGAACAACATCAGATTCTTCTGATACCCAAATTCTGACATCCAATTGCTTCCAAGCATTAAGTTAAATACTGCTTTACCCTGTAGTCAAATGCAGAGACTCATGCCAGCTGCTACCAAAAAGGATGTACTCCTTTACCTTCTAAAGGCTTTCTTTACCTTCTCTCTTTTAGGAGCAATGGCATCCAGTTCATCAATGAAGATGATGGCAGGAGCATTCTTCTCTGCTTCTTCAAAGGCTTTCCTCAGGTTACTCTCGGACTCACCAGCCAGTTTGCTCATGATCTCAGGACCTAAAAAAATAACAACTGTGGCACCCAGAAGAGAGGCAGCTAGCCCCAAAAACATGCAGGCTGAATTTTTTTTAGTACAAGGTTCACATGTATCTATATTTCAAGTCAAAGCAAATACTATCAACCAAGTTCGTTAAATTTGCATCTGAACAGGCAAGACCAGCATGCAGAATTACTTACTATCATCATTTCAGTGTTTTCAGTTTACTCTAACAGAATGCAATACTACACAATGAGCTACCATTAGCTGCCTCTTCCCTTACCCTATTTCACACTTGGTGCGCTTCTCTGGAATGTGCCACCACACACAGTTAATGCTCACAAGGGAAGCAATCAAATTATATGGTGACAAATTATCAGGGTAGAGAAAGAAAAAGCTGTAAGATACCAAAGCTGTCTATAGCATGCATTACACAGGTATACATTTACCTCTCTAAGATTTTATAAATGAGTTCAAAAAAAACCCCAACTGTTGGGAGGAATGGGTTAAAAAGCAAAACACTGGTGAGTGCTCAAGTGACCTTGCAGCTGGAAATAACCCTTGATAAGCCTGTGTGAACAGCAGCCAGTGATCCTCTGGCATGAACAGTGCCCATGTCTCTGCTTGTGTGCCCCTGTCCAGGTATTGCTTCAGGGATCCCTTGGTTAGTGAGGTAATGGAAATAAATTAACTCTATGTTTTAGCTATGGGTTTGTGGTTGCTCTGGCTGCCTGTCTCTATTGACTCACACACCAACCAACCAACCAACCAACCAACCAACCAACAACAACAAGCCACCACCAAAAACAAACCAACACCCCAAACCCCATCTCCTCTCGAAGAATAAATAATAAAAATGTGTAAGCACATTAATCCCAGAAGGAAGGGCAGCATTCCTCTGAGAGCTACAATTGCTGAACACTAGTGCAGGCTCACAGATTTATTCTTTTTTTACAGATTTTCCATCATGCTGAAGGGAGTGGCAATGAAGAAAAAGTATGCTTCTAAAGGATCCAAGAAAAAGAAACCTGACACTTGGAACTGCAAGGCTGCCAGCTAACTGAAGCAGGTCAGCTGCAGAGACACTGGTATGAGCAAGTACTAATAATGTTTCATTACAGGTAACTCACCAATTCATATCAGCTTCGTCTACAACACTGCAGCTCCATGCTTGGGACTTAGCAGACAGAGAATGCATCGCTAACTCTGACAATCTTATTTTTATTATGCAATAGAAATACAAGTGTCTAAAGAAATGTCCGGCTCATTAGCATGCAGTAACACCTTCCACGTACTTAGAAAGAATATGACAAGGACAACATATGGTTAAAAACAGTCCATTTATATCTGATATCTTGAGATATAAAGCAAGTCACTTCTCTACTGCTGCTCTCTGCTATACTGTGCTATATACTTCTTTGCTTTCACCTTCATGGGTCTAAGTGATTGAAATCAGAGAAGAAAAGTGTCACTCCTTAAGTACAAATGTTCAGTTATCCCAACACTGAATGTAAAATGGCACAGAAAAGCACTGAGGAAAAGTCACAGTCTGATCCTTACAGGACATAAACCAGTATCCACCTCAACTGCTACAGGTGAAGAGTGATCAATAGGAGGTTCTGTCACTTGTAGCTAAGTCCCAAGGTACTCATAGCTTTCAGGATAGTTCTTCACAATTAATGTTATATGAAACAGAACAGATCTTGTGCTTTAATTGAGGGAAAAACAAATCCACAGCAGATCAGCTTCTTTCCTGAATGGAACATGCTGGCAGCAACAAAAACAAGTGTCTTGCACCCATATTCATAGAATAATCTCACCACTCCCAGCTCTGCCCTCACCAACATATATGAACACTAAGCCAGACAGACTCCAGGTCCCTGTATTACAAAGCTGTCTTTCCAACGAGCCAGCTACAAAACAGTCAAGCTTAAGCGAAGTGCCACTACAGACACTTCCACACAAATGGCCTCCAAGTGTCCCCAGATGCACACTTCAAAGAGGTAAAGAAGGATGTTAGGGAGACAGCATGACTCTACAAGCCCTATTAACAGCATTCCTTACCATAAGATAGACAAGTGAGCACACAGCAGATCTGGGGCCGGGGCCAAAGCAGCCACAAAACTTACCATTGATCAGGAAGAAGAAAGCCCCCGTTTCATTTGCCACTGCTCGGGCAATCAGTGTTTTACCAGTGCCAGGAGGACCATACAGCAGGATCCCACGTGGAGGCTGAGGACAAAGGCAAGGGATTTAGGTGGTGAGTATCTAAATGCCTAAGTAGATTCACAGCAAATCTGTAAGCATTTGATAAAGCCAGTCTGAAATTGTGATGCAATCTCATGCAACAGTTGCCATGTCAGCATTGCTATCAACACCCTTACTACTTCACACAACACAACAAAAACCTTGCCAGTAACTGGCAGCGCTGATTCAAAGGATCCCTCTGCTTTGCAAGTTGTCAGTACTTTAATCTGTGTCCAAAACATGTAAGGAAATACTTTCCTAACACCAGCATTTAAAAAAACCCCAAACATAAGCAAACCAACCCCCCCCCAACTCCCAAATTACTTATTCCCCTCCCAATACCTCATGAACCTCTGATATCAAGTAATCTTCAAGGACAAGCCCACTCATCCACCTGATGCACATGGGGACATACCTTCACCCCTATGGCCTTGAAGAGAGCAGGGTGTCGGAGGGGAAGTTCCACCATCTCTTTGATTTGAGCCAGCTGCTTCCGGCAGCCACCAATGTCATCATAGCCCACTTCATTCAGTGACTCCTCTTCATCCTTCCCAGGAGGAAATACATTAAACATCTGAGTTAAAACAGTAGCTCAACAATCCATCCTGGTGTACAGAACCCAGGTTTTTGCTCATTGCCATTTCTATGATGTGCTGAGATTCTCATTTTCAAGTCTTCCTGGTGTCTTCTACAATTGTTTCTTAGCTCTCTCTTCCCAGATATGCAGAGGGAAATTCCTCACTGAAGTCTACCCTCTTGAATGACAGCCTCTGCTGCCAGGGCCCCTACAAACTAGTGCAAAACAAGTTGGTGTGACCCTCTGATTTGGCTAGCAAAGATGATAAGACAATGAAGTCCAGTATAAAATATACCTATTCCTTAAACTCTAAGTGGCATTTCCAACTACCTGACATACCCTAGCTACCATACAGTTCTCCAACATAGTGTTTTCTCTTGAGATTGACTCAAATTAACAGAAAATGTTACGATACAGATGTGCAGATAAGACCACCTGTAACCAACTCTTTCAGTATAGCTGTACAGCATCTGTTCATTTGGCTGTCCAAATTTCTACTGGCCTTAGTCATCTGTAACATTAGGCCACGTTAAAATAAAATAACACAGCCTGGAATCTCAGAGGGACTCAGAGTCCCACAAACTGGAACTACTACACTTCAAGCAGGTTGCTCAGGGTCTAGCCCTATCAAGTGCTGAAGGTCTCCAGGTCTGGAGGTTCCTGCCCTCTCCAGGCCTTGTTCCAGAGTTTGAAGAAACCTTTTTCCATTGAGAATTTTCCTTGATCCTGCTTGTGTTATTGCTTCTAGTCCTGTTCCTGGGTGCAGCTCTTGGGAGAGCCTGATTATCCACACCTTCCCATCAGGCAGTTGCCAGTAACCCTGAACCTTTGCCTTCCCTTCTCCGTGCTGCATCAACCCACTCCCAGCTGTTCCTCATTCATTCTGACCTCCAGCTCCCTAATCAATTTTGGTGGCATTGGCTGAACTTGCTCCTGTCTCTGTTGTGTACTGAAGAATGCAAACTGGACTCATCTAGTGCCCAGACATGGCCTCACAAGTGTCAAACAGAGGTGAATTTTTCAAAAGGCAGAGCTAACTACAAACTAAGACTTACCCTGATCTGCAGGCAGTAAAAAGGCATTTACTTTATGAAGCATACAACCATCTTATCCCATGTCTGAGATTTCCTACTCTGTAACAGTAAGGTGGCCAAGACCTGACAGACAATCCAGTCAGGCTGCCTCAAGCTTGGGACACTCAAGGCTAGACACCTTAAGGGAGTGGGAGGAAAAAAGAAGAAAAAAATCCATAATTTACATTTCAAATTTCTCACTGAAAAAGTACCAATTGCTTTCTTTTCACGTGGCATGAAATTTAGCAACACTGTAAGCCCTCCCTGCTATGTATCAAGGGAACTTTGGAATTAAAAGATGAATCTAAGTCCAGCATGAGATATATGGAAGCAGATGCAAAAGAGCTGCTGCCAAAGTATGGCATCCCGTCAGCAAACCTATGCACTGGTGCTATCTCAGCATATGAGGAAGGATACTGGAAGCACATTTCTCTATCTTCGGCAGCAGCTCATCTCCTGAAACCAGAGGTTTTAATCATTACATTCAATACACAAAATGCCAAAACAGGAACTGCAAACACTACTGCTCTTAAGGAGTGTCACTAAAACAGATTTCAGACAGAGGGGATTCAGTAGAACTGCACAGAATTCTGCTCACCTCTCTTTTGATGGGCTCTCCCTCACAATGGATCACTGTGTCCGGAGCCACTATGCAGTATGGGCTTGGATCTGTCTCCACCACTTTGAACTCCACTGCACGCATCCCTCCACGCACCAAGAAGATATCACCTACAAAACCCCACATTTCAGTAGCCTGCTACAAAATGTCAGCCCTTGTACTATCAGCAGCTCCAGAGGACAAGGAGTGGGTTACACAGGTATACACTACTGGCATTTTTAACGCTGCTCTGCATTTTAAATTCAAGAGTTGCATGTACTGTGACCACTCAAGTACCATCAAATTTTATCAAGAAAAAAAATCAGCAAACAAAACCAGGAAACAATAGAAAAATAATATTCTGCCTAAATACAAAACACAAAGGCAAGGAATCGTTTCTTTTCCATACAATTTCAATTTAACATTTCTAAAAATGGCAAAATAGCCTTGACTTAATCTAAATTAATATTGAAGTTATTATAACTAGACTGGTTGTCTCCAGAAACAGAATAATATATGATACTGCACTATGAATCCTAGGTAAACTGGACTACAGAAGCTGGATAAATTCAACTTGTGTATATATTGTATTAGGATCTATTTGTTCCAGCAAAAGTGCTACTAGCCCAACTCTAAATGTATATTTGGTTTTTTATGCACTTTCCCAGTTATTAATTAAATTACTTTGGAAAAAGTGCGTTTAGCCAGGGTGCCAGCTAGTATATCTAACCCATTGATTAATATGTGGGCAACTCCCCAATCCCATCAAGTGGGAGCAACTCAGGAGAAAAATCTCATTAAACTGAGTTCTACCTAAGCCTTTTCTGATGTCCTCCCATCCCATATAGCAAAAGACCACAGGAGAATGTCCTGGTTTTGTTTGGTATAAGAGTTCATTTTCTTCTCAGTAGCTGGTACAGTGCTGTGTTTTGGAATCAGTGTGAGAATAATGCTCATAACACACTGATGTTTTGGTTGTTGCTGAGCAGTGCTTACCCTGAGTCAAGGGCTTTTCAGTGTCTCATGCTCTGCCAGTGAGGAGCTGCACAAAAGAAACCAGGAGGGAGCATAGCTAGGACAGTTGATCTGAACTGGCCAAAGGGATACTCAACACCACAGAATGTCATGCCCAGTACATAAACAGGGGGGAGTTGGCCAAGAGCCACATATCATGGCTCAAGGACAGGCTGGGCATCAGTCAGCAGGTGGTGAGCAATTCTATTGTGCACTACTTGTATCTCTTGGGTTTTATCCCTCCCTCCCTCTCACCAATTATTATTAGTATTATTATAATTATATTATTGAACTGTTCTTATCTCAACCCATGAGTTTTATTTTTTTTCCAATCCTCCTCCCCACTAGGAAGGAGGGAGGAGGTGTGAGCAACCAGCTGCATGGTACTTAGTTGCTGGCTGGGACTAAACCATGACAGAGAACTATCAAGCTGCTCTACCAGCCAGCAACAGATATCACTCTTTTGAAGTTTAGGAAAAAATTAAATCCACAACAGCAAAATATTACTCTACACTTGTCGGTCTAATGCTCCATGGAGATCTGTACAAGCTTCCAGAAATTCTTTTTATTCGGTATCAGGACTAGCCTGCATTCACCGCCATCAGGACTTCAATAACAGGTGCTATTACCTTTCCTGATGGGTCTGTAAGCTTCCAGGAAATATGGCTTGAGATAGACCTCAAACAGATTCCCTGTGATCCCTTCTACTGTGTCATCAATTGGTAACACATGGATACGTTTGCCGTATTTCACATCTGGGCACGGCTGGATGCTGCAACAGAAGAAAACTCCAGTTAACCATATCATGCTGGACTTTAACCCAAGTTTGGGAAAGACAATATAAATGCCAGAAAGGACCCTCCAAAGCCCTGGTGAGACTTCCCACGTGCATAAGAATGCTGACAAGGCAAAAATCATGCCCATCAAAGAGCTAGTCTTCACAACACATGCTTTCCTTCACTCCTCTCAGCCCTATCCAAAACTGCTAGGGGGTTTCATACTATCTCCCCCCCCACTCTTCTGTAGCTCCCTTTTGCTGCCCCCAAGATACATTCACAAGTTACTAAAGCAGCCTCAAGACCTGTAAGAGTCATGAGCTAACTTTTGTTTCAACACATGCTCCTGCACATGGGGTCAGGGCAATCCCAAGCACAAGTACAGGCTGGGTGGAGAATGGATTGAGAGCAGCCCTGCTGAGAAGGACTTGGGGATGTTGGTGGACAAGAAGCTTGATATGACTTGGTAATGAGCATTTGCATCCCAGAAACCAACTGTGTCCTGGACTACATCTAAAGCAGCATCGTCAGCAGGTCAAGGGAGGGGATTCTCCCTCTCAGCTCTTGAGACCCCACCTGGAGTAAAGTGTCCAGCTCTGGCCCCTCCAACATAAGGAAGTCATGGACCTGTTGGAGCAAGCCCAGAGGAGGCCACAAAGATGATAAGAGGGCTGGAGCCCGTCTCTTATGAAGAGAGGCTGAGAAAGTTGGGGCTGTTCAGCCTGGAGAAGAGAAGGCTCCGGCAAGACCTTATAGCACCTTCTGGTACCTAAAAGGAACCTACAGGGAGGCTGGAGGGACTTTTTACAAAGGCATGCAGTGACAGGACAAAGAGGAATGCCTTCAAACTGAAAGAGAGATGATTTACATTGGATAATAGGAAGAAACTCTTTACTTTGAAGGTGGTGAGGCACAGGTTGCCCAGAGAAGTTGTGGATGCCCTGTCCCTGGAAGTGTTCAAGGCCAGACTGGATAGGGCTCTGAGCAGCCTGGTCTAGTGAAAGGTGTCCTTGCCCATGGCAGGAGGGAAGGAACTAGATGATCTTTGAGGTTCCTTCCAACCCGAACCATTCTGTGATTTTGTGAGCTACTGCTGAACTAACTGTAAGGGAAAGGGAGCTGAGGGGAAATCTTTGTTCCTTCCCCATAACTCAGAACAGAGTTCCTGTTGCTGATAAACCTGATTCTGAACAAAAGTTCTCAGTACCAATCAGGGATAGCCAGATGTCTGTCAATCCCTTTTTGTGGAAATTAACATTTAGGTTAATGTCTGAAGGCCCCTTCCCCCTTTTTAAATAAAAATTTCAGCTATTATTTTACAAAGTAGGCCAACAGCCAACTGCAGTGACACATCAGAGCATCAAGCTGTGGCAGAGGCAGAAAGCTCAAACTGGCTTTGCCAGCTAAAAAAAGCCTATGTGCGACTGCAGCTGAGCACACAAGTTTCATATGCTAGTTTGTTAGAGACTATTAAGAGATTCTTTAACTACATGCTTTACAGTGAGGATATAGCAGAAGAGTAAATGAAAAGACACACTGACCCACAGAAGGAAAACAGCTGACAGACTACAAGCAGGAAGAGATAAGTGCATGAATCTGGATTTTGGCAGAAACCAAGCCAAAGAAATGAACACAATAAGTACTTAAAGATCAGCAACAAAAACTTTGAGAGCAAGAGGTGTAAAAATTCTCTGACCCTTGCAATGAAGCCAAGACAATCAGCAACACATCTTAAAGGCTGAGAACCATTACAGACACAGTCCAAGCAGAGAAGGAGATAGCACCAGCTGAACTGTCACACTAGAAATTACCCCAACAGTAACCTCATATAGAGTTAAAGTAAGGATCCACCTTTATTTTAAATCTACAGACTAGCTCAAAGCACTGTTCTGTTCCAACCACAGTCATGTTTAAAACTCACATTCTCTAGTGGTAGAGAGATGGGTGGAACAGACTTGTTCCTCTCCTCTACAGTTCATATGAAACACATTTTGTTTTTAAAGATTATTTCAGATATCACGCCAGGAAGTCTAGTGTCAGAAACCAGGCTCCAATTTTCCCAGAACATGCACAATATTCCAGATCAGAAAAATGCTCAGGAGAAATAACTGTCTACTCTCATATATCTTAACCTGCAAATTAGCATTTTTATGTTTAAGAAATGCTGACATATTTTTTCTTTCCACTCCCATCATAGAATGGAACCTGCCTCCTGTAAGCCAGAACATATCCTTCATGCTTTCCCACTACCTTCTGCAAGCATTGTACAAAATTCCTGCAACACTTCAAGCATTCCTAATTTTAAAATTATTTTATAACAAAAATTGGAATATAAACAATCTTCAGGGATTTTTAATCTTTATATTTGACTGCTTCAAGTTTTAACTTCTGTTTGTTATATGGCAGCTCAGTCCTTGAGCTAGCCATACTATAAGATCAATTACAATGTTGCTTACTAGTTTTCAGTTATCTTGCAAACATTAAAAATTTAGATGGAAAAAAACTTGTGAATTCATTTGACAATGTAAATTTGCAAAGAATAGTATGACAACAGTGGGGTAATTCAACTACTTAATTTAATGACAGGACCAGGGCTTATGAAGGTCCCAAAGAGTCTTCAAGAATCTTGAGCATAATTTTTTAGTATTAATCTGAATATGCATACAGCCAGAAACATGCAAAAGTAAACTGAGATCTCTGATGTAAGACACGCACTTGAAAACAGTTCTGTGATCTCCTCCAGAAGATGCAAGAATACTTCCTGCAGGACCCTGTCTCTGCCACAGACCAAAACAATTCAAAGCCAAGGCACAAATAATTTAGGCATCCCAGGGATACACAGCAGTTAACAAACTAGTCCTCACCTGATGACATCACCCAAGCGCACTCTCAAGTTGTTTCGAACAACCCTATTCATACGAATCTTCTCATCTGAGCAGGTATCATCTGACAAAACAATGCAGACTGCTTCTCTCCTCTTCTTTCCTTTTAGCAGGACAGTGTCTCCTCTGAACAGCTGCAGTTCGTCCATTTTTGCCTGTAACCAATAACAGCATCAGAACAAACTTTTGACAAAACAATTGAAGGAAGCAGTCAGTGACCTGCTGAGCCCCTTACACCCTCACAGGTCTATGGAACCAGATGAGATTCACCTGAAAGTACTGATGGAAGAGCTGGTGAGCTGGGAGCTGCTCTCCATCATTTATCAGCAGTTTTGGTTAACAGGGGAGGTCCCAAAGGACTGGAGGTTGGCCCATGGGATACCCATCTGCAAGAAGGGTTGGAAGGAGGATCTGGGGAACTATAGGCTTGTCAGCCTGACCTCGGTGCCCAGCAAGATTGTGGAACAGATCATCTTGAGTGTGATCACACAGCAGACACAGAACAACCAGGGGATCAGGCCCAGCCAGCATGGATTTAAGAGGGGCAGGTCCTGCCTGACCAACATGAGCCCCTTTTCTGACCAGGTGACCTGCCTAGTGGATGAGAGAAAGGCTGTGGATGTTGTCTACCTGGACTTCAGTAAAGCCTTTAACACGGTCTCCCATGGCATTCTCCTGCAGAATGCTGCAGCCCACAGCTTGGACAGGTGTGCTCTTTGCTGGGTTAAGAAGTAGCTGGATGGCGTGGCCCAGAGCATGGTGGTGAATGGTGCTGCATCCAGCTGGCAGCCAGTCACCAGTGGTGTCCCTCAGGGATCAGTGTTGGGGCCAGTCCTGTTTAATATCTTTATTGATAATCTGGATGGAGAGATCAACTGCACCCTCAGTAAGTTCTTAGATGACACTAACTTGGGTGGGAGCGTTGATCTGCTGGAGAGTAGGAAGGCTCTGCAGAGGGATCTGGACAGGCTGGATTGATGGGCCAAGGCCAACAGTAAGAGGTTCAATAAGGTAAAGTGCTGGGTCCTGCACTTGGGGCACAACAACCCCATGCAGTGCTACAGGCTTGGGGAAGAGTGGCTAGAAAGTGGACCAGTGGAAAAGGACCTGGGGGTGCTGGTCAACAGCAGCTGAACATGAGCCAGCGTGTGGTCAGATGGCCAAGAAGGCCAATGGCATCCTGGCTTGTATAAGCAATAGTGTGGCCAGCAGGACTAGGAAAGTGTTTGTCCCCCTGTACTTAGCACTGGTAAGGCCACACCTCTAGTACTGTGTCCAGTTTTGGGCCCCTCACGAGAAGGATGTTGAGATGCTGGAGCATGTCCAGAGAAGGGCAACAAGGCTGGTGAAGGGTCTAGAGAGTCAGTGATATGAGGAGTGGCTGAGGGAGCTGGGGTTGTTTAGCCTAGAGAAAAGGAGGCTCAGAGGAGACATTATCACTCTCTACAACTACCTGAAAGGAGATTGTAGCCAGGTGGGGGTTGGCCTCTTCTCCCAGGCAACCAGTGACAGGGTAAGAGGAAATGGCCTCAAACTGCACCAGGGGAGGTTCAGGTTGGACATCAGGAAGAATTTCTTCACAGAAAGGGTTGTTAAACATTGGAACAGACTGCCCAGGGAAGTGGTGGAGTCACCATCCCTGGAAGTGTTTAAGAAACAACTGGACGTAGCACTTAGTGCTATGGTTTGGTTGACATGGTGGTGTTTCGTCAAAGGTTGGACTCAGTGATCTTTGAAGGTCTTTTCCAACCTTAATGATTCTATGAATTCAAGCATTTGAAGGAGAGTTAGTTTATTTCGGAGGATTACATCTTAAAAGCGATATACTAGATAAAACTACAAAGACAGGGAGTTTCACTACACTAGTCAAGTTCTAATCCTAAGGGCATGAGCTCAAGTGAATCCTAAAAGTTAGAATCAGAATGTGTTCTATCATTTATTAATAATTACTATATATATGATGAATTATTTAACCTACCTCCCTCACTTGTAACTGCTGCAGCTTCTGACTCAAATACTTAGATTCATGTTCCAAAATTATATTTCAAGTTAAAAGACAGCAACAGCTTGCAAATTGACAGATGAAATGCTTTGCTTTTATAGGTGACACACCTGGGACAGTGACACAACACTGTTGTCTTCATTGATGGCTTCATCAACAATTAACCGATTAGGCCTGTTCTTCTGCTTCAGAATAGCAGTTGATAAGTCATCGGCTTTAGAGCTGGGAGAGAAAACAGAAGTTAACAAGTCCAATTGATATTGCTCCCCCTTTAACACCCATCCCTGTTTTTTTCTCCATTTTCTACAGGTTTCTTTGTTGTCTTGTCTTTTAGAAACTATACTTGTTTGCAAGTGTCCTGTTTTTTTCTGGGATAAGAGTTCATTTTCTTCTCAGTAGCTGGTACAGTGCTGTGTTTTGGAATCAGTGTGAGAATAATGCTGATAACACACTGATGTTTTGGTTGTTGCTGAGCAGTGCTTACTCTAAGACAAGGGCTTTTCAGTGTCTCATGCTCTGCCAGTGAGGAGCTGCACAAAAGAAACCAGGAGGGAGCATAGCTGGGACAGCTGACCTGAACTGGCCAAAGGGATATTCCACACCATAGAATGTCATGCCCAGTACATAAACTGGGGGGAGGTACCGGGAAGAAGAGCCAATCTGGGTTTGGGAAGGGGGCCTGGCATCAGTCAATTTACTACTCAAATGGATACAAGCTATGAAGCTATCTATAAAAAGAAGTGGTCAGTGAAATGCTGCTGACTCTAAGATGCTTTGCCTAAAAGAATTAGTCAGACTCATCTGAAATCACATATAACTGCTGCCACAGAAACAAAAGTTCAAGTCTATTTTAGTGTTAAATCCCAGATAAACAGGGGAATTAAAGGACAATGCTGTAGCTCCCCTGACAGGAAGAGTTGTAAAAGTTTAGCCTGTCAAAGCCTATTAGTTAAACCTAGCAAGCCAGTAGAAATATTCAAGTGCTCATGAAAAATGGGGCTTACTTTTTTTTTAAAGATATAAGCACCTTTTCATAATACCTTCACAGGACTCACTGCGGCTCTAGCCTACTATGCCATAAGATGTGACAGATAATTTGTTTGCCTTGACAAAATGGAGCACACCAAACAACAGGGAAATGGAAGAAAGGCAAATAAATTGATTTACTTTAAAATCTAATATAGCAAATAATTCATTTTACAAAAGAAATATGAACTTGAACCAACTGATTCCTAAGGAGCTCTTAGAAGTTGTACATTAGCCAGCCACAATAGCAGCAGATTACTGTAACTTGCCTTGGTGAGCATCTGTCTACTCTCTCAAAGCAGTCTAGATGTGCCAGTGACTAAGGTCAAAACAGAAACTTAGCACAGTTTGGTTTGATTCTCACAAAAAAGAAAAAAAAAAAAAAAAAAAAAAAAAAAAAGTCTTCCTTTGTCCTAAGAAAACAGCAAGCACCAGCAAAGAGAAGGAAGCTTTGTGGACAATGGTGCTGGATGTACAATTTGGCTCCATTTTGCTGTTTTAAGGACAAAATAACCAGAAGAAATCAAACCTTGAGTGGAAGTGGCAGAGCAAGCAGCTACACAACATAAACACAGCCTGTATCAGCAGTGCATCACTTGACATGTTCACTGCAATTTTAAAAGCCACCTTTTCCCTCTCTTCATTAAAGAATGCAAGAAGTGAGAAATCAACATCCATCCCTTTCAATGACCATGTGAGATGTTACAGATTCATTTTCCAAACCCAAAGAAGACACAAGAAAGGCTATTGGATACATCCATGGAGGAGCTCATGAATTCATTCCATCTTAAACCTAAAACATGGTCCTAGTAAAGTCCTAAAAAGTCTGGGATTTCCAGGAAAACTGAGAGTGCAACAAGAAAACTGAAACCAATACATCATCAGGCCAAACAGGATCTTGTGGTTAAAACAGTGGATAAAAACAACCACCTACTTGTAAGGACCTTGCCTCAACATTCCTGGACACTGGAAATTAATTTAGCATGTAAATTTTAAAACTTGAGCTAAGGGACACCAAATAAACAATTTAGACTATTCAAAGTGTAAATGCAAATTATATCCTTCTGCACATGAAATGTGGATACAAAGGCCTTTTGATAAGAAACCACTGCCAGACTTTGGCTATATAAATCATCACTAAAACTGAGCAGCTGTCCTTCAGGATGCAGAAATTGCTATGCAGCCTAAAAATGGTCTGGGATACAAGATAAAAATAAATGGAAGAGGAACTGGGCAGCAAGTGGAAGCTTTTGGACCAAAACTTCCAATAAATCAAAAGTTGTATTATATATATCTGGGAAAAAAGTTCAGATACCTTCCAATACACAGCAGTGCTGAAGAGCACAGCAAGATGTCCACTTAGTTCTGCTGAATGTGAGAAAAAAAGTTTTAGTACTGAAGAAGTGAATCTGCAGTTTCCTAAGAAAGAAACAAAAACTGGATCAATGTTGTCAGTGCATTGCTGCACTTAAAGCAATTGAAAAGCTCAGAGGCATTAAGAATGGAATAAAGCTCTCCAAGAAACACAGCATGTAAGCATCTAAATACATGGAGTCAGCTTCAGTTATCTGACCTAACAGTTCTGCTGACAAAAAAACAAAGGTGTTAAGAAATTATGACAGCTACACAGGAAAGTGATGTTATTTCTCTTACAGACAAGAGTAAGGACTTTGACAGACAAACACTACCCATCTTCCAATAGCAATTTAGAATATTATTACCACTACTTGCCATCATTGCATCTCTCCTGGGGGTTCATAAAATCATAGAATGGTTTGGGTTGGAAGGGATCTCAAAGATTATCTAGTTCCAGCCTTTGGCCCTGGAAGTGTTCAAGATCAGGGTCAATGGGGCATAGACCTGGTCTAGCAAGAGGTGTCTGCCCATGGCAGAGGTTGGAACTACATGATTGTTAAGGTCCCTTCAAACCCAAACCATTCTGTGATTCTACGATTACATCACTTCATCGCTTTTCTGTGTCAGAGCTCTCCTTGTTCAGCATGTGATAATGCCCAGAGGCTATGCATCGTGGTAGACAGTATGAAGAGTGAGATCAGAAAGTAATTACTGAATCTACTGAAAACAACTATCAATCTTCAGAGCTCCACATGAAGTAGGGAACTAACTTGTTCCTGCATGTCTATGATAAATATACAATGAAAAGTCACCAACTCAAAATTATTCCAGCTTTAGTAACAAAAAGTGAAAACAGTCATGCCTCCTGTATGTTTGTGTACCTTTTTATCAATACCCTCATGAACTCACTTCCTAGATAAAACCTGTCAGTATTTTTTTACCATCCTGAACATCCTAATTACAGTCTGAACTACTTCCTTTGTGTAAGTATTAAAAATCCCTTGAAGTAAACGAGTGGAATATCTGATGATTGCAGCCACTTATTGGAACACCACATGACAATCAAGTAGCGAGTTCATACCCACGCTCAAGATGCCAAATTCTCAAATACTGTTTCAGACAGGTATGCACACAAATCCAAGAATCTCTTCAGAAACACTATTAGGTCTTGCAATGCTATACTCTGTGCTAAAGCTCAATTCAGCAAGATGGCTGCTAACAGCATTGACCCAAAAATTGTAACTAAGAAGTAACTGTTTTCCAGTTGTACAGGAACTTTTTTTGATTCCTGTGTGGTGAGAATAACTTTGCAAAAACATAAATTTCTTTTTAAAAACACTGCTCACCTCAGACTCAAAATACACCTTTGAGACCATTACTTCATTCACAAGCTCTAACACATCTCAAATTCTTGACACACCTTGCTGGAACTGACTTAATAAGACCAAGTGGGTCTAAATCGCAGAAGTTGCAAAAGAAAAGGAGAAGATAAACCAGACACTAAAGGGACTGAAAGAGCCTCTGGTGAAGCCAACAAGTCACTTGAAGTATTCTTGGATTTGGAAATTAGCTTTAGGTTTTATTTTTACTCCTCTCAAAGGACTGTGAAGTGACTTGCACACGTGGGCTGGGAGCAGAGAGGCCAGTATTAGTCAAGTGACTTCTGAGTGGCACAAAATATGACCCTCAGCCTGGAACTAAAGACAGTGAGGCAAGATACTGGAGACAAAAATATAACTGATTGCCTCAGCTACCACAGGGGCCAGTCTGGTACAACAAATTTTCCTATTCCAATGCCAAGTTTCTTCCAGCCCCGATCCGAGGGCCGCTGCGGACCTGCGGGGAGGAGACCAGGACAAGCCTCTTCCCCCTCATATGCCGGCCAGCCGCTCACCCCAGCGCTCCGGGCTCTGGAAAACAAAACCTTCCCTGGCTAAGGCCTAGCCCAGGCGAGACGGCCCAGGCCGGGCCTCACCCCTCATTACTCAACACTTCCCGAGGAGGCCCGGCAGGCGAGGTGCGGCGGCACCCAGGGCCCCGCTGCGGACAAAATCCTGGCTGGGCAAACACGAAGAGCAGCCTACCCCCCTCCCGGCCCCACCCCCACTTCCTCAGAACCTGAATGACACAGCGGGATCGGGGGGAGGATTGGGCCCGCCGTCGGGCCCAGCCTGGGTAGCGCCGCGCGAAGGCGAGGTAAGGAGAGCTAGGCCCAGCTGGGCCCAGCGCCACCGCAGCCGGGCCTAGGCCGCGGCCTGCCGGCGGACGGCCCACACTTACTCGGATCCTGAGGCCATGGCGCTGAGAAGAGGCGAGGCGGCCGGCAGCAGCTCCTCAATACGGGTGATGGTAGGTGTCGGACAGACTCACAGAAGCGATGGTACGTTAAGACGCTTCGTGCTGACTGAACCTCAGAACCGACTCAGCGGAAAAGGAAACCCCGCCTCGCGCTGCCTCACCGGCGTAACAACAGCATGCGCTGACCAATCAGAAATTTCGTCCGGCCACCATCTTAGCCAATCGGAAAGGTGGAAGCGAGGGGACGAGGAAAAAAAAAGAACGCGCACTCTTCCTCTGCCTTGGGCCTATCCTTCTCCCAGTCATCACGAGCTAATAGCAACACCCGTCAGCCAATTGCAGCGCCTTCCTTGCCATGGCCGTTCTACAGGGCGATACGGGTCGAGCAGCCAATGGCAAAAATCCACCAACACGAAAATCCAGGCGGAAAGTCCCACTACGACAGCCATCCGAGCTACTCTCCGCCTAGCGATTGGCTAGCACCCGAGGAAAGGGAAACGTGTGGGAAGGATTGCAGCCGAGCAGGAGGTCCGGGAGGCGAGTGCTCGGTGAGCAGCTCCAGTGCGCTTTGCGCGCCCGGGCTCAGCTGACTGGACCGTGCGCCTGGGCTCGGGCAGTGAGGCAGGTTTGGACCCGTAGAAGATGGTCTCTGCGGACTCGGCGAGGCTTTGTGGGGGACATGCCCCAGAGGCTTGATTTCCCCCCGAGTGAAAAGGTGTGTGTAGGGGCCCAGCCCTTCCTCTCCACCCAAAGGCACCTGTAGGACTCCTTTCCTCAATTTTTTTTGTTTTGTTTTGTTTTTGGAGGTTTTTCTTTTCCCTGATTGATTTTTAGGCAGGACTGGACTGCCCCATGAGGCCCCACTGCAGGACTCATGTTCCTAGCAGCTTATCCCAGCACAGACCCTGTTCCACCAGGGGTTTGAAGCTCTAGTTCCCCTTGAACCACATGAAACAACCATCCCACAGCTTTTCCATTACTAGCCATCCCTCTGCAACCACTTCTCGGTCTGTTTGGGCACTCACATCCTCACCTGGGTGGTATTTCCTTAGGGCTAGAAACATTGCTGTAGCCAAGTAGCATTGCATCTACAGCCCCAGCCCTGCTCATATCAGGAGGAATCAGACATGTACGATGCTTGTTCTCAAGCATCCAGTGCTGGCAGGCACTCCCTTGCTTTCTTCTAGATGCTTATGAATAATTTTGTAATAAACGCCAATCGCTTGTTTTAGAAATTTATAAAAGTTTAATAAAAATAAAATGGTTATAAAAATAATAATACAAATATAGTAATAAAGGTTAAACAATTAGAGTTAGGACAATTAATGAGACAATAACAGCAAAGAGTTACAGCCCGGGCTGGGTACCTCTTCCTGGACAAAAGTGAGCCAGGAAAAGGACCCCGTTAAAAGAAAATTCACTCTTTAAGAGGAGTAATCTATTGCATATACAAAACACTTCATGATTATGCATATATTTTATTTAAAACAAGAAATCCGTCTGGTACTTGTCAAAAATTTTCTGTTAATCCCCAGGCGCCTTTGAGTCTGTCAGGCTTGAAGAGGTTCGTTTCTGTTGATAAGGAATGCCCTAAATCCCTCTCCTCTGGAAAATTTAGGGGTTTCTGTAATTGTTATCTCTGTGCGAAGAACCCCCTGATTATCTTCTCCTTTTCCCGAGATAATAAAAAGAATACCTCACACATATAGTTTCTTATTTTAACTACTAAAGCTTAATTTTAATTACAAAACTACATTTACTATATTATTAAAATGTTAATACAGCATAACTTTTTAACCTAGCATAATACATATAATAAATATCTGCATAGAGCCATATAATATGCATTTTTCACAATTTAATTACCTGGTGGTCTTCCAAGGAGCCAACTAGTGCTTAATCCCTGCCTCCTCTCTTCTGCCTTCCTTTTTTTAAAGCCCAAGCAGTAAGATGGGACTGAAGAAGTGAGGCCGTGGGGCTCTCCCAGCCCAGAGGAGTCTCTCTGCTCAATTAAACCTCTCCCAGCAAGGTGTTTGTCATGGTTTAGGAATGGTACTCCCCATTTTGGTGCCCCCACCTAGACTCTCCTAAACCACAGGCTGCTCTCTCCCTCCCTCTTCCTGTCCCGCTTCCCACTTTGTCAGGATGGAGTTGAGAACTGGAGACACAAAAGGTGAAAATTATGGGTTGAGATAAGAACAATTTACTGGAAACAGCAATGAAATGAGAAAACTGAACAGTAGCAACAATATTAATAATGAAAGGTATAAGAAGAGAAAAAAATTACATGGAAAGCCCCCAACAATAAACAAATGCCAGACCATTCAGTCTGCCACTCAGTTTTCTCAACACGGAGGAACTCCTTCTCCTCCGAAGCAAGAGACCCTTTCCCCTGTCCCCGGCAATGATGTGAGATGGTATAGAATAACCTCCCTCCCCACTACTGCAAAAGTTAATCCTGTCCTGGCCAGAACCAGAACAGCGTTGTCCCCTAGGGTTTTCTATCCCCTCTGTTCATCCCTCACTGTCCGAGATATTATTTTCTGAAGGAATTACAGGGCAAAGTCCTCTTAGGTCTGTTATAAATGCTAATCTAATATTCTAATTGAAAATATGATTTGGTTTATTGAAAAATCTAATTACAGAATTTCGGTTAAAACTCTCAGTAGAGTTACGTTGATGATAAACCCGGGATCCTCAAAGGGTGAACTGGCACGCAGCCTTTAGAGCACTGCAGCTCCTCTAAAAGTTCACGAATTTGCCCTGTTTGGGGTCTAGGTTTTATACACTTTATTTTGCCCTGGCATAAGATTTCCTTACAGTTTCTTTGTTTCCCGGGACTAGTTATTCGAATTCATTGTTGTCGTTGGTCTGCTGAAAGGAGTTTCTTCTGGGAGGGAGAGGTGCTAATTTCAGTTTTCTGGTGGGTGAATGGAGACCGAGGTTTGTGAATGGAAAGGCATTCTTCTCCTTTGCCTTGCAGTTCTAAACTATTTCTTCCCTCTTGTGGGAGAGAAGGCTTGCCAAAAGCTTGGCTAATGCGGTTGTGGGACCTTCCTCATACAAAATTAGCTGCACCAAACACCAGGTGGGAGCAGGTGACCCTTCACCCTTGCTCAGTGTCACACAAAGGGGCCCAGAGCCATGCAGTGTGGTTAGGACAGACCCCCTCCCCCGCGGGGCTAGAGGGGACACACCGGCACAGGTCTCAACACTGCCACCTTCCCTGGCTAGTGCAAGGGGATAGAAGTCAGACCTAGAGCTGCGTGCTTCAGGCAAAACCACTTCTCTGGGCTCCAAACTACAGTGATGAAGTAAAGCAACCAGTATACAAAGCACAGGTAGGACAGACAATTTGACAAAGCCTTTGCATTATGAGATAGTCTGACTGACACCAGCTTCCTGGAGCAGGGAGCACAGAGCTGGCCCCACTGTATACAGCAGCACAGTTGATGCCAATTTCAAAGGAATGAGGACATCTCTGCCCTCGATCTCCCACAAACCCAGGGCATAGCCCACAGGCTCACAGCATCAAGGCCATGATTGCAGATGTTCACTCTGGAAAAAGAACACAGTAAAACTTAAGATAAAGCCTCAGCTCTATTAGAAAAGGAGATCTAGTCTGTTTCACTCCTTTTGGAATCCAGCTTTATCCAAGAGTAATTCTGAGTCTTGGAGGCCTTAAAGGCCTCATGCCAACCTGGTGCCGCGAGAATTCAGCAGCTAGGGATGGGGAGATGACTGGGTTAGCTTGAAGGGTCCTGGCTTGTAGTCCCAAAGTAATCCTGTATGCTTCTGGTGAGAGACTCTCTGTGTGGGAAGGTTGTCTGCTTCAGACACTGTTGGGAAGAAAGAAATAAAAGCAAAATGGTGAGGACGATGGTAGATTTGCTCAAGGAACCTTGTAGCTGGGAACGCCAAGGCCTGGAGGATAACAGTGTGGGAACTCCCATATATTATACCTACTGCTCTTTATACTCCATCTGTTTTGAGAAATAGAATCTCTGTGTAGAAATAACGTAGGTCTTTGAAGAGACTTGGAGGCCCTCTCATGGACATGCTTGAGCTCCCTGTTTTGGGAGAGAGAAGATCAAAGCTCAGAGATCATAAAAAGCACAGAAATCACAGCATGCTGGTAAAATACGCATGTGCAGGCCCTTGATAAATGGGTGCAAACAGCAGCCCCACCGCTACTAGCATGGACTGAGCCTGAAGGTGCTGTGATCCTGCTTGAGTGTCTCTACCCAGGTGTTGCTTCAGGATCCTCCAGACAGCGAGGTAATCAGATACATTTACTCTTTGCATTTCAGCCATGTTTTTGTGGTTATTCCAGCTGCCTGCCTGTGTCAACTCACACAGACCCGAAACCAGGTACAAAGGGAAAGGCCTGAAAGAGAGGGAGTATTGAAGCATTAAGAAGTTTACCCCGCCCCCAGCTTCTGCCCTCCAATTTAACATCACAGAACCAGACTTTGGCTTGGTGGCTTGGTGTAAGCCCTTTTGTGCCCTGGGGAGTCCTGCTAAGCTACAACCCTTGGTCTCTCAGAGCAGACACGGGGAGGGGGGAAGCTCTTCATACACACTGGAGCTGTGGGTGCAGGCTAGCAATTGATGAGCTAAACTGTCCACAGTTTGAAACACAGGTGTCCTGGTTTTGTTTGGTATAAGAGTTCATTTTCTTCTCAGTAGCTGGTACAATGCTGTGTTTTGGATTCAGTATGAGAATAATGCTCATAACACACTGATGTTTTGGTTGTTGCTGAGCAGTGCTTACCCTAAGACAAGGGCTTTTCAGTGTCTCATGCTCTGCCAGTGAGGAGCTGCACAAGAAGCTGGGAGGGAGTACAGCCAGGACAGCTGACCTGAACTGGCCAAAGGGATATTCCACACCATAGAAATCATGTGCAGTATATAAACTGGGAGAGGTACTAAGAAGGGGAGCCAATCTGGTTTTGGGGACAGATTTTGACATCAGTCAGCAAGTGGTGAGTAACTATATTGTGCATCACTTGTTTTTCTTGGGTTTTATCTCTCTTTTAAAAATATTTTTATTATAATTTTTTATTTTGTTTCAATTATTAAACTGTTCTTATCTCAGCCTACAAGTTTTACTTTTAGTTCTCCTCCCTGTTCCACCAGGGTGGGGGAGAATGAGCAAGCAGCTATGTGGTGCTTAGTTGGAAGTTGGGCTTAAACCATGACAGTCCTTTTTGGTGCCGAGTGTAGGGTTTAAAGGGTTGAGATAACAGATCTGACCAGAGCATGTTAAAACAAGATTGTTATAAACATTCGTTGTACTGGTTTAATAGTTGCAGGTTACAATGTGGATTTATTTGCTCTCACGGTTGTTGCATTTTGTCTCGGGGATGTGTTCTGTAATACCGGTAATACCTTACTTGCAGTATGTGTTCCCTGGCATAATGTATATTGTCCTTGGGGCCTGGGCTAAGACTATCATTGTGGGGTACTTTTTAGTATTGGCTTATGTCACGATCCAAGCAGGAATCGTGATAGGTTCGTGTGATCTCAGAGTGCAAAAAGTACTCGAGGGGACAATAGTTTAATCATACAACAAATGCACCTTTATTGAGTGCCAACAACACTTGCGATAGAGGGAATGAGAAAGGAAAAATAGGATACAGAGCGAGGAAAGGGGGGCAGGGGGATATAGCTACCAACGGCAGAGGCGTCCTCGTGGCGTGGCGTCTGGCCAGTGGATCCGTCTTCTGTCCGTGGGGAGATCTCAAAGTGTGAGTCACAGGGGGGAAGCTTTTATAGTCATTTCAGAAGCGGGACGGGGGGGGGGGGGGGGGGGGCGGGGGGGGGGGGGGGAGGAAGGGGGGGGAGCACCTGGCCAACGCGGGGAGAAGCGGGGAGGGAGCACCTGAAAGTCATTGTGAGGAGCCCCGTTGCTCTGGGAACCAGGTGCAACCGTTTAGATCAAGCAGGTCTGGGACAAGCAGGTCTGGGCCTGGTTGCAGGTAAGCACAGGCTGTCCAGCCGTCCATTGTCTTTGTACAAGTTCCCATGGGAGCCAGCTCCGGTCCAGTAGTCACACCTGCAGTTCAGTGCTTGGTACACACACACACCGTGGGTTAGGCCCGAGCCCCTTGCACACAGTCCCTTCCTTGACAGAGGACCTTGACGAAGGTCGTGAGGCAAAACCAGGGACCCTCGGGCCCTGACTCTCACAGCTTATGACAACATCGCTGGTTGGGACACCAGTCTAGTGTGTGTATTCAGTATTGCAGGCATCTCTGTACTTTGGGAGGCACCTATAGGGAACAATTAATAATCACAACTTCAGCCTTTTCTCCTCAGAGGAACAACATATTGGGGAGACACCTTCCTACATCTTTCTTCCCTCCTTCTTTATTTCCTTCCTTCTACTCCAGGCTGATTGCAGTAACGTTTGAGAACTTTGAAGATTTTGAATACCTTTGAAACTAATCTGGTGTTTTTTGCTAGGAGCCAGCATGTTGCTGCATATGGTTCAGGTCTTCTTTAAGGGATGTCCAGTACACCTTGAATCAACTACCCCAGGGGTGGAAACACAGCATTACCATCTGCCATGGACTGATCCAGACTGTACTGGAACAGGGTGAAGCTCTAGAACACCTTCAATACATTGATAATATTGTGTGGATGTCATTGTTACAGAGATAAGAGTTTAACATGAAGGGTGACCCAAAATCATGTATTCCATATCTTCTCTAAGTCAATCTGAAAAGAACAGGGTATATGCCTTTATTAATATTCAGCTCTTTATTAAAGTGGTCAGCTCATTATTAAAGTCATCAGCAGGATTGCAGAGTCAAATCGGAGTTTTCCACGCTGCTGCAGCCATCCGAAGGAGCAGGTGCTGTCCCAGTTCATCATTCCACTGCAAACAGTAGATGCCGAGTCCTTGTTCCCATAGGACCAGCTGGGAGTTCTCTCTGGTCAACCATCAGAAGGCAGAGCGGCGGCACTCTGTCACTAGTGTGCAGAGTCAGCTCTCTGCCCTCAGGGAAAAACCTTGAGAGTTTCCCCTTGTCTCAGTCAGTTCAGCTGGCCAGTTCCCATTCCATTCAGGCTCCTCATAGGTCATGGTGAATCTTCAAACCAGGCCAGGGGGTGCATCCACTTATTGCTCGGCCAGGGCACTATCTAATTCTCCTCTGACGAATCTAGCTTCTTGTCTTGGGGTGCAGTTTCCCTAAAAAACCCTCCCAGGATCCACCGGGGCGGCCCTATCTGCATATACAAATGCATATGCATTGGTCGTGGTTGAAGCAGAGGCACTCCTGCTGAAGGAGGTAGTTACAAAGAACAATAACCAGGCAATCAAGGCCGGAGCTGCTCCTTTTCACTTTTTAATGAGGTAGGAAAGTGTTGCCAGGCAACTCCTCTTCAGGGCAGCTTCCCTCCCCACTCAAACTGGCTGGGGTGTGGGGGTTAAACAGGAAAAACCCCCATTCCTCCAAAAGGCTGGGCGATGGTACAAACCGGGAGGAGGGGGGCCACACTCCCAGAGCTCTCCCAACATGCCAATGCGTGCTCCGTGTTCTCCTCCGGGGGGGACGGAGCTGTCCTGCCACGGGGCTAGGACAGGGACAGCCCAGCCTTTTTTTTGACTGGGAAACTTGTTCATAACAAATCGACCCAAGTTCGTTTACTGCCTCTTTAAGACCCGCACTTGAGAAGCGAAACTTCTGTGCTTTACCTCAGTTCAGGGAAGGGGGAGGCGGCTGGTGGGGGTGCAGGGTCCCTTTAAAACAGGCAATAGACGTACGGAGAGCTTTGTATTCTTCTTTCTGTGCTCCCGAGGGGGTTGTCTCGGGCAGGTCTCTGAGTCACAACCCAGGAAGCTTCATTTCACAATCCGAAGCTACTTTGAAGTGTATTTTGCGACAACTTCACTGTGGCTGCCTGCTGTTTTGCAGAGGAGAGGTCAGACCCGCTCTCCACGAAAGTTCCAGCTGCCTGCTGTTTGCCAAGGAAGGGGGGGCGAAGCTTGCCCGAAGCTACCAGAGACACTTCTTTGGACTTTTTCGCCGCTGCCCACAGCTGTTACTGCCAACAGGACCTTCGCAGTCTCGGGAAATGGTATTTCGTAAACCCCAACTGCCGACCAGACCGCTGCCCCCGGGAGAACCCCTGTTGAGTGGCATGGAGCGGGCAGCTCAGCAGCACTGACTCTTTTTTTTAAATTGGAAAAAAAAAATTCTTCCAGGTATTGGCTTTGTCCCTGTCCTCCGTTGGTTGTTCTTTGGGGAAGGAAGGAGTTCTGGAACCGCAGAGGCTGTTTCTGTGTTGTTTTTCCTTTGTTCTTTCTTTCAGTCACGTGGTCTGGAGAAGGGGGCTTCTCCGCCATATTGTTTTCTTTGTTCCGGGGAGGGGCAGGACTCAACTTTTGTATCTAGTGGTTATTACTGTTATCTTGGTTGTTGCTGTTTTTCTTTTTAGTAAACTGTTATTTTTTCACTTATATCTCCTTGCATTCATCTCTCCTTATTGGTGAAAGGGGAGTGGTTAAAACTAAGGGGCGGTAACTCATTGTGGAGTCTGCCCTGTATAATTGTCTTCAAGGATACAGTGTGGCAGCACAGCAGAAGTTTTTGAGAAAGAGAAGAAAATAATTCAAATAATTCTGAAAGGTGGTTTTGCCATAAAACAATGTAAGGCAAAAGGACCTGTCCAGGAGATCCACCTTTTAGGAATAAAATGGCAAGTTGGAAGTCATCAGATCCCAATGGACATTATTAAGAAGATAACAGCACTGTCTCCACTGTAATATATTATGTAATTCGTGTTCATGCAATATAAATGTATAAGCATCCATGTTCATGTTATATGATGTATTGATGGTATAAATTCGGCCATGTTTTAGGAGGAATACGGTAGCAGTCACCCAGGCTTGGAAATAAAGTAAAAGGATTAAGAATTGAAAAACGCCCTTGCTCAAAACTTGGGCAAGGACCATGATATACAACAGAAAGGAGGGTGGCTACGAGAAGAGATAAGCCCACTCTGGAGATGGACTCAACAATGACCAACAATTATCGCTCGATATGGATCTAGACTTCATTATCTGGGGTGTGCATCCCAATACAAGATTCCCCGAAATTGCTTGATATGGATCTAGACTTCATTATCTAGGGTGTGCATCCCAATACAAGATTCCCCGAAATCGAATCCAGTATTCATCTCTTCTTGGAAATCCAATCAACCGTCTGGCAGTGAGGACATAATTACATGAATATGGAGAAAGAGTGTGAAAAGGACAAAGAAGTATGAAGCAATGCCCTGTCCGACCAAAACTGTATATAAACTGACTCTGCTGGGACTGAAATTGTGAACAGGGGAGCTACGGTGCGATAGAGGCCAGAGCTAGGTTCACCCAGTGCCAGTCCTGGGCTCGACACTGACTTTGTGGCTTTCTCATTTTTTTCCAAATTTTGATTCCAAATTTTATTTTTGTAAATTATTAATAAAATTAATTTTTATTAATTGGATTGGCTATGTATTTATAGCATCCACCAACTAACAAGAAACAAACACAAGCTTTTTTAGGTGTTGTGGGATTTTGGATAATGCACATTCCAAGTTACATCCTGATTATCAGCCCTCTCTATCAAGTAACCTGGAAGAAGAATGATTTCCAATAGGGCCCTGAGCCACAACAAGGCTTTGAAAAAGTCATGCAGGAGATAGTTCATGCTGTATCCCTTGGGCCAGTCCAAACAGGGCAAGATATAAAAAGACGTGCTTTATACTTGTCAGGAAAATTAATCCACAAACACCAGAGATTTATGTCCAAAAAGGAGACAGAGGAGTCCTGTTACTTTATTCAAATAAAGGGAGAGGCCATGGGGCATTCCCCTGAGGTCTCTCAAAATTTTGGAGGATGCAGCCTCGTTTTTATCCTAATTTCCTGACCACATTTCCCTCTCTCTTTCCTTATTGGCTGAGGTACTTGAGAGGTACAGACTTCCTGAAAGGCCTAGTGCCTAAGAGCCCCTTCTAATGTATAACCCCTCCCTTTTTTTTTCCCTGTGTCAATCAGTGGAATTCCCATGGAATTTATGGTTCTTCCCATTGTTTCTTTCATCTCTCAGTATCCATTTTTATTTATCAGCAGACCCACAGTTTGTGTTGGGGGTTAGATTTGTTTTGTTTTTTCACTTACAGAATTTTTTTCCCATAAGTTTCCAAGAGGCCATGATGACTACTTAGTCAGAACAAAAGGGAGTACTTTAGGGACATGGCAGCACAAGACTACACCTATTGTTTTTGTGTCTCTGGGATCGTCCCTCAGAAGGGAGAGATGACGAGCTTTGGGAAAGGCAAGAAGACAGAGCTGGGGGAGGGGAATTCACTCTTGCTTGCTCCCAGCATCGAGAAGGACGGTCAAGCTGCCCCCCCCCCCCCCCCGTTGCAGGAAGAGTTCACGGCCATCACTCTGCTTCTGTCTCGTCCTGGGAAATCTACCGTCATCTGCTCATGTACCCAGGAATCCTGAGCTCGCTTTCTCCAGCCTCCCCCCACTGCCGCTGCTTCTTCGGAGCTTTGAGGTTCCCCTGCTACTCTGTAGCCCTGCACTGCCAAGCCCTGCTGGGACACCCCAGCCGCTCCAGGTACCAGCACAGAGCTCCTCATCTCGTCCGCCAGCCCGGGACTTTCCTCCCTTCCGGCTCGGCCTCTCGGAGCCCTGCAGGGGCACCGAGATCAAACTGCCCCGGGCTTTTTTGTGAAAGAAAGCCCTCAAGGTTCCTGGTTCTGTTTACTATTAGTGCTGTAGTTGTTGTTTGTTTGTTGTTTTGTCATATATACTAGTAAAGAAATGTTATTCCTATCCCCATACCTCTGTCTGAAAGCTCCTTTAATTTTTTAAATTAGAATAATTTGGAGGTAGGGGATTCGAATTCTCCATCTCTAGGGAGGTCCTGCCTCCTTCCTAGCAGATACCTGTCTTTCAAACCAAGACAGATTTTTGGCGCCCACTGTGGGGTTTGAGGGCATTGAGAGGAAAAGGAATAACAGTTCTTAAGTGACCTTGTGCACTGGGTATAGAAACCTCCCTAAATAGCATCATGTTGTCTAGCTTACCTTGGTTTGGGTGGCATGTGGTTGTGGCTGTGTTTCTCCCATTTGCAGGCCCTTATTTAAACATGGGCCCTATAACTAAGGCTACTGTGGCTGTTATCCAGTTTGCACTATGGGTTAATACGGTGAGGAATTAATGGATTTTTAACTTCCTCTGGAAGGCGGGCACATGGATACATGGCTATCACACTCTAAGTGTTTGTTTGTGGGGTTACTTTAACAATGGTACCTACTGTGAGGAAATGACACCAGGGGAAATTTTTTCCCAACCCTTCACTCAGCTGTTTGGGTCTATTCCACCAATTTTTGAAGGGTTTAGATCTTCTCTGAATGCTAATGATATCATACAGTGGCTGGTGCTGCTGGTATGCCTGTTCTGTTTAGCATTCAGAGACAAGGGGAGATTGACCTGGATAACCACCCTGATACCTACCCCAGAGAATAAGGATACTGCCCTAGAGACTGAGGATGCTGCCATGGAGCCTGACACTGCCCCACAGACTAAGGATGCTGCCCCACCACCTGACCCTGCCATGAAGCCCACCTCAGAAATGAACCACCCAGATGTGGTGGGAGTTCTGGTGAAGGAGATGGGCCAGATGCTGAAGGAGCACACTTCCATAGTGGTGGCCTCATTGGCCTCATTAGCCCCAGCTGGTGGCAAACCCTCCCCCTGCCCTGAAGAGGGAGAGTCTGAAGGTGCAGCAGTGGAACCCACAGACGTTACAACTGTCCGGGTTCCAGCTGAACCACAGGGGCAGTCACAGCCAGCAGCAGTTGCCCCTGTGGAAAGAAAGAAATATAAGGTGAAATCAGAGCACCCAAGTGATAAGGATAAAAAAGGAGGGCCCTCACAACCCATAGGGGAGCCAGAGGTTGAGATCATCACTGAGTCCCTGTCATATGAAAATCTCCGTAGTCTGCAAAAAGATGTTGCACAACGGGGACGTGAGCCTTATACAACCTGGTTACTTAGGGTATGGGACCTTATGGGTAGAGGTGTGCAACTGGATGGTGGTGAGGCAAGGAATATGGGACCCTTGACCCAAGACTCAGGTGTGAATCAGGTATTTGTAAGGGAGCAAGGACCCCTTCACCTTTGGGACCAGCTTTTAATGAGTGTAAGGGAGAGGTTTGTCCACAGAGACAGAATGCAGGAGCACCACCTTAGCATGCGCTGGAAGACTGTTGAGGAAGGGATCCAACAGCTGAGAGACGTGGCAATACTGGAGGTAGTTTTTGGGAGGGATGGACAGCATAACAATGACCCCGACAACGTCAGGTGCACAGGGCAAATGTTGTGGAATCTAGCAACTAAAGGGCCATCTGAATACAAAACATTCATGTCAATGATTAATGCTGATACCAGCCGAGTGACTGTAGGTTCTGTAGCCAGCAAGCTCAGAAATTTTGACAGTATGATCAGTGGCCCAATACAAACTCAGGTCTCTGCCATGGTTAAAGAACTCCAAGAGGAGATAAGGGAGGTAAGGGAGGAGATGAGGAGGAACAGTTCCAGTGTGGCACCGGTGCGAGTCACGGGCCCCAGAGTCAGAACCCAACGTCCCTCGGCTAGAGAGAGAGGGTACACCCTATGAGCTGACCTGTGGTCCTTCCTGCATGACCATGGGGAAGACATGGGAAGGTGGGATGGGAAACCCACTTCTGTTCTAGCAGCACGGGTGCGTGAGCTCAAAGAGAGAAACACTAACCGAGGGGGTTCCACTAGAATGAAGGTAGCCTCAGCCTCCCATGACCAGGCTGTCAGGTATTACAGAAACGAGGATGCTCTGTCAGACCCCCTTGAAGGAACCTCTACTATGTATGCACAGGAAGAGAGTAGTAACCGGTGCTAGAGGGGCCCTGCCTCTAGCCAGGAAGAGGCACGGGAAAACCGAGTCTCTTGGACTGTGTGGGTTCTATGGCCTGGAACATCAGAGCCACAGAAATATAAAGCTTGAGTTGATACCGGTTCGCAGTGTACCCTAATGCCATCAGAACATGAGGGAACAGAACCTATTTCCATTGCCGGTGTGACGGGGGGATCACAAGAATTGACCCTGTTAGAAGCCAAGGTGAGCCTGACTGGGAAGGAGTGGCAGAAACATCCAATTGTGACTGGCCCAGAGGCTCCGACTATTCTGGGCATGGACTATCTCAGGAATGACTATTACAAAGACCCTAAGGGGTTCAGATGAGCTATTGAATTAGCTGCTGTGGAGGCAGAGGGCATTAAGAAATTGAACACCTTGCCTGGATTATCAGAGAACCCATCTGCAGTAGGACTCCTGAAGGTAGAAGAGCAACGGGTACCTGTTGACACCTCGACGGTGCATCGCCGGCAGTATCAGATGAATCTAGATGCTGCGATCCCCATCCACAAGATGATCCGAGAGCTGGAGAGCCAAGAGGTGGTCGGCAAAACCCACTCACCCTTCAACAGCCCTATTTGGCCTGTGCGCAAGTCTGATGGAGAATGGAGACTGACTGTGGACTATCGTGGCTTGAATGAAGTGACTCCACCGCTGAGTGCCGCTGTGCCAGACATGCTGGAACTCCAGTACGAGCTGGAGTCCAAGGCAGCAAAGTGGTATGCCACAATCGACATCGCTAATGCGTTTTTCTCCATTCCTCTGGCTGCAGAATGTAGGCCTCAGTTTGCTTTCACCTGGAGGAGTGTACAGTACACCTGGAACCGACTGCCCCAGGGGTGGAAGCACAGTCCCACCATCTGCCATGGACTGATCCAGGCTGCACTGGAAAAGGGTGAAGCTCCGGAACACCTACAGTACATTGATGACATCATTGTGTGGGGGAACACAGCAAGAGAAGTATTCGAGAAAGGAGAGAAGATCATCCAGATTCTCCTGGAAGCTGGTTTTGCCATCAAAAAGAGCAAAGTCAAGGGACCTGCCAAGGAGATCCAGTTCCTGGGAGTAAAGTGGGAAGATGGGCGGCATCAGATTCCCACTGAGGTCATCAATAAGATCACTGCGATGTCTCCACCGACCAGCAAGAAGGAAACGCAAGCTTTCCTAGGCACCATAGGCTTTTGGAGAATGCACATTCCTGAGTACAGCCAGATTGTGAGCCCTCTCTACCTGGTTACCCACAAGAAGAATGATTTCCACTGGGGCCCTGAACAGCAACAAGCCTTTGCCCAGATCAAGCAGGAGATCACTCATGCGGTAGCCCTTGGCCCAGTCAGGACAGGACCAGAGGTGAAGAACGTGCTCTACTCTGCAGCCGGGAACCATGGCCTGTCCTGGAGCCTTTGGCAGAAGGTGCCTGGTGAGACTCAAGGCCGACCACTGGGATTCTGGAGTCGGAGCTACAGAGGGTCCGACGCCAACTACACTCCAACAGAGAAAGAAATCTTGGCTGCCTGTGAAGGAGTTCAAGCTGCCCCGGAGGTGACTGGCACAGAAGCACAACTCCTCCTGGCACCCTGACTACCGGTGCTGGGGTGGATGTTTAAAGGAAAGGTTCCCTCTACCCACCACGCCACCGATGCCACATGGAGTAAATGGACTGCCCTCATCACTCAGCGCGCCCGTATCGGAAACCCAAATCGCCCTGGGATTTTGGAGATAATCACAAACTGGCCAGAAGTTGAAAACTTGGGTCTCACTGATGAAGAGGAACAAGAGCAAGTGACACATGCCGAAGAAGCTCCACCATATAATCAGCTGCCAGCAGAAGAAACACGCTATGCTCTTTTCACTGACGGTTCCTGTCGCATTGTAGGGATGAACCGGAAGTGGAAAGCAGCTATATGGAGCCCCACACAACAGGTTGCACAAGCCACTGAAGGAAAAGGTGGATCGAGTCAACTTGTGGAACTGAAGGCTGTTCAATTGGCCCTGGACATTGCTGAAAGAGAGAAGTGGCCAAAGCTCTACCTCTACACTGATTCATGGATGGTAGCCAATGCTCTGTGAGGTTGGCTGGAAAGGTGGAAAAAGGCCAACTGGCAGCGTGGGGGAAAACCAATCTGGGCTGCTGGTGAATGGAAAGACATTGCTGCTCGGGTAGTCAAGCTACCTGTAAAAGTCCGCCATGTAGATGCCCATGTCCCCAAGAGTCGGGCTAATGAGGAGCACCGAAACAACAAGCAAGTAGATCAAGCTGCCAAGATAGAAGTGTCAAAGATAGACCTAGATTGGCAACACAAGGGAGAGTTGTTCCTAGCTCGACGGGCCCACAGTGCCTCAGGTCATCAGGGCAGAGATGCCACCTATAAGTGGGCACGAGACCAAGGGGTGGATCTAACCATGGACAGCATTTCTCAGGTTATCTGTGACTGTGAGACGTGTGCTGCAATCAAGCAGGCCAAGCCAGTGAAGCCCCTATGGTATGGTGGGCGGTGGTCCAAATACAGGTATGGGGAAGCCTGGCAAATTGACCACATCACCCTTCCCCAAACCTGCCAAGGCAAGCGCTGCGCGCTGACCATGGTGGAAGCTACCACTGGATGGCTGGAAACCTACCCTGTGCCTCATGCTACTGCCTGGAACACCATCCTGGGCCTGGAAAAGCAAGTCCTGTGGCACCCCTAAGAGAATCGAGTCAGACAATGGAACCCATTTCAAGAACAGCCTTATAACAACCTAGGCTAGAGAACATGGCGTTGAGTGGGTGTACCATATTCCTTATCACGCACCAACAGCCGGGAAAGTTGAACAGTGCAATGGCCTCCTTAAAACCACCTTGAAGGCACTGGGTGGGGGGACTTTCAAGAACTGGGAGATTAATGTAGCAAAGGCTACATGGTTAGTGAACACTCGAGGTTCCACCAACCGAGCAGGCCCTGCCCAATCTGAGCCCCTGAGAACAACAGATGGAGATAAGGTTCCAGTAGTACACATGAGAGGTATGCTGGGAAAAACCGTTTGGATTAATTCTGCCTCCAACAAAGACAATCCCATCCGTGGGGTTGTCTTCGCTCAGGGACCAGGATGCACCTGGTGGGTGATGCAAAGGGATGGAGAGGCCTGATGCATACCTCAAGGAGACCTTGTTTTAGGATGAACTACCCACATCATGTGTCTGTACCCATATCTGTATGTATAGATGTATATAATTTAGGTAGTGCATGTGTGTATATATTTTTAAAGGTTTAAATTCAATGTAATAGGTTGGTATGGCAAAAAAATTCAGGGTGGATAATGTTGGGGGTTAGATTTGTTTTGTTTTGTTTTTTCACTTACAGAATTTTTTTCCCATAAGTTTCCAAGAGGCCTTGATGACTACTTAGTCAGAACAAAAGGGAGTACTTTAGGGACATGGCAGCACAAGACTACACCTATTGTTTTTGTGTCTCTGGGAGCGTCCCTCAGAAGGGAGAGATGACGAGCTTTGGGAAAGGCAAGAAGACAGAGCTGGGGGAGGGGAATTCACTCTTGCTTGCTCTCAGCATCGAGAAGGACGGTCAAGCTGCCCCCCCCCCCCCGTTGCAGGAAGAGTTCACGGCCATCACTCTGCTTCTGTCTCGTCCTGGGAAATCTACCGTCATCTGCTCGTGTACCCAGGAATCCTGAGCTCGCTTTCTCCAGCCTCCCCCCACTGCCGCTGCTTCTTCGGAGCTTTGAGGTTCCCCTGCTACTCTGTAGCCCTGCACTGCCAAGCCCTGCTGGGACACCCCAGCCGCTCCAGGTACCAGCACAGAGCTCCTCATCTCGTCCGCCAGCCCGGGACTTTCCTCCCTTCCGGCTCGGCCTCTCGGAGCCCTGCAGGGGCACCGAGATCAAACTGCCCCGGGCTTTTTTGTGAAAGAAAGCCCTCAAGGTTCCTGGTTCTGTTTACTATTAGTGCTGTAGTTGTTGTTTGTTTGTTGTTTTGTCATATATACTAGTAAAGAACTGTTATTCCTATCCCCATACCTCTGTCTGAAAGCTCCTTTAATTTTTTAAATTAGAATAATTTGGAGGTAGGGGATTCGAATTCTCCATCTCTAGGGAGGTCCTGCCCCCTTCCTAGCAGATACCTGTCTTTCAAACCAAGACAGTTTGTAAAGACAAGTCCCTCAATCATTTCATACTGCATCTAGGGAGAATTGCCCTATCTGGAGCCTCTGGCAGAAAGCACCGGGAGAAATTTGAGGTCAACCCCTATTGTTTTGGGGTTGGAGATGTTAGGAACATTAATCCACAGTGTCAGAGGTTTATATCCAAGAAAGAGACAGAGGAGTTCTGTAACTTTATTCGAATAAAGGAAAGGCCATGGGGCATTTCCAGTGGGGTCTTTCAAATTCCTAGAGGACTCGACCTCCTTATTATCCTAATCTCCTGACTGCATTTCCCTCTCTCTTTCCCCATTGACTGAGGTACTTGAGAGGTACAGACATGCCGAATCACCAGATGCAGACCCCCTTTTTCTTTGTATCTCTTCTTTTTCTCTAAGTCCAGGAATTTAGCACAGCCTTGGGTGAGCAACAGTCTGTGTCAACTAGTGGAATTCCTCTGGAATTTATGGTTCCTCCCATTGCTTCTTTCCTCTATTAGCGTCTGGCTTTATCTACCAGCAAGCCCACAGTTTGTTTGTAAAGACACCTCCTTCTCATTCCTTTCAGGGATAAAGAGGATCTGAGGCCTGCTATACTCCAACCGAAAAGGAGATGCGTGCAACTTATGAATGTGATGCCTTAAGAACCTAAAAATGAAACAACACACACTTTTGAAGTATTAGTATAGGAGGTAATATAAAGGTTGGTCTTTATTGGACGCCTCCAAGGACAGATATGTAAAACGTCCACAAAAGCCCACCCCCCACTGATGCCTTGGAAGGCTGACCTGAAACAGAGACTGGACAGAGCTAAAGTCGGAATTTATTGAAAGGCCCCCAGGATCCACCTTGGGCAGGACAGGAACCTGACCAAGGCTGCACTCAGGGTGGACTAAGAATAGCCACAAAATGGCCCCCCAGTCATGAGATCTTATATTTTTATAACTTTTGGTCCATTTGCATATTGAGGTTTAACTGTCCAACTACAGCTTCAGGTTGTGAGGTCTCATCCTTCTTGTTCCTCCCTTCAGTCCACTGTTGTTTATGCTTTTGGGGCTTGAAAGTTGTCCTTGGTCCTCAGCAGGAAAGGATTTGTTTTATCTACCTGCTCTGTGAAGAGAGCTTACTTAATATGAGGCTCAGAACTACACCTAAGCAGCACAGAGTCTGAAAAACAGGAAAGCTAAAACTTAAGGCATCACCATGAGGGTGAATAAAGTTTTATAGGTTTACAAAGTTAGCATATTTGACAAAAATCACCAATTAGGAGCACAAGTGGTGATGCAACTCCCTGCCAGTTCAAGCCCCTTCTAAGTCCTTCCCCCTCAGATGGAAACTGAACTTGTTGATGAAAATGTGTCTCGAAGAGCTGTTTTTCGGCCTTGGTTTCTAGGGAGAACCAAGATAGGATAGGGACTTTGCAATATGTTTTGTCTTTCTGCCTATCAGGGCAGGGAAAAGTACTGGGAAAACTAGCTACAAATGCAGTAATAGGCTACAGAGTCCTAACTATATGTGTAAAGAATACAGAGAATATAGGAAAATAAAAAAAAATCATCTGGCATAATTTCCTCTCTTTTTTAGAGACTAACAAGACTCTACCTCATCTAGTCTCTACTCCCTATTTAACCACACCACCAAGTCATACAGCCAGCTATTATGCGAAGACTAACTACAGATATAAGTAGTATGAACAGTTCCTTTCATCCAGGTCCAGTTGGGTAACCATGAAGTGAGTGTACTGAAGATGTATTCAAGGTTCAGTGAGCTCTTTTGAGAGTTACCTGATGTAGAATTTGAGTTTGCTTTCAAATTTCAACCAAATTCTTAATAATTCTTTCACTCTGATCTGCATAAGAACAACAACCAGTGTTAATGATTTTGCAGCTAGTAGGAAATTGAGAGTAATTCTTTTTTGTAAAACTATACCAGACAAATCATGGACTTCCTATAAGTGTTACCCTGGTTTTGAAGACTTTTTTAAGCCTTCTGTTATGTTCTTCATATTGGAGTCAGAAGTTTCACCTTATCACACTTTCTACTATAAACACTAGCCATCTTTTGCTAACTGTCTTTTATTGTTTACATATTTCTAAGTAAGAAGAAAAATGTGATTGACAGTTAGCTCGACCAACGTGGATTGAGAGGTGGAATTCCATCCTCCAATCCACGGGCACCGTGAGAAATGTATAAAACTAGGTTTTATAAATAAACTCGCTCTCTTTTCCTGCTTCGCTCACCAGTGTGTCCTCGTGTAGTTCTTCCCGTGTCCACTGTGACATATAAAGCCGAAATTGTATCTGAAATTGGATTTTCACTGTGTTCAATAACCCTTAATATGATCAAATATTATGTTTGGATTTACAGCTCCATGGGCACAGGCCCAATCTTTATCTAGGGGCAAAACTTACCAGGCCAAATTCTCACATATTCAATATTACCCTGACAGGTTGTCAAGGGTTGGTGCTGGCATAGTGCCAGTGCACCTATGAGTATATGTTTTTCCTAACAACTACTGTGGGATGTGATCAAGAACAGAGCAGAGCAGGCCCAAAACTTGAAAATAGAAAGAAAGCTTTATTAAAATACATAAGAACAGAAATAGAAAAGAAAAACCTAAACACACAAAAAACAGAAATGAAAACTACTCAGAACATTTCTCCCCCAATTTCCACCCTTCTATGCTCAGACCTTTACACTTACACATTCCCTTCCATTTCACTTGCTCAAACAAAACCTTGGGTTCTCAATCAAAACAATCACCACTCAAAAAAGAGAACCAATCTTCAATTCAGCAAGGGAGAGAGGAGTCTCTCTCGCACCATAGACCCCCCCACAGGAAACACAGGTCCACCCTCCCATGTTTCCATGTCACCCATGGCACCGCCCGGAGAATTCTACCAGGGTGACACCCTCCTTTCCATGTCCAGTGCTCTCACCACCGTCCATGGACCAAAACTGCATATAGGGCTCTTTTAAGGATGCTTGGCCAAGTACCAAAAACCAACAATCTTCTCATTTCGGGACAGCAGTCCTCCCCATTTACCCCTGGGGCCGAGGGTTCCAAGAACAGAGATCTTCATCCCTGAAGGCAGAGGGCACCACCACAACCTCTTCCTCTCTTTGTTTGCTCTACTCCTACAGTGGCAGTCACTGCCACAAAGTCTTTGGCTCGAGCCAACTGCATCCATCCAAATACAGTCCTTATGTTCAGGAGGATTCAGGTTCAGTCTATGGATAACATTATGCAAGAAAAGTCCAGCCCAAAAAGCCACTCCTCTTCATCTCTGCCCACTTGGAATTCCTTTCATCTTCCTTTAACATCTCAGTCCCAGTCTGTCTCTCTCTCTTCTCTCAAACCACGAGCCAAGAGAATCAATGTCTGGAAAAAGTTTTCTTCTGCCTCAGAAAGAGTTAAAAGTCTCTGGCTCCCGGCAAGGCCACAGGCTCGATACTCCCTCACGAAGCCAGGCACTTCCCCCCCTCCTTCTCTGCTGCCGGCTGCTGCCAATATCAATTCTGAAGCGGTAATCTCTCCCTGGGGGGGGGAATGTCTGCTCACCCTGCGACCGGAACCAAAAAGGAAATCCCTCTGGAAGTCCTTGCTTTTAACCCCTTGTGTTCTCAGAGGTGTGTCCAACCTCAGTGGCCACTCCAGGTGCCAACATTCAAACCTGACCACTGATTGGTTTGACCACAACTTCCTGGAAAACTCACTTCCCCCTCAAACCAGGACACAGGTCGTTCTTATGAAGAGTTTTTGGATACATTTTGGACTAAAGTCACATGCAAATTTTGGGGCCAAATCTGAGTCATGGTTACCAACTGTGCAGATAACAGGCACAAAAAGAACAATTAAAACCACATCATCTTGATTTGTATCAGTCTCTGTTTTCCAGTTGCTTCAGGAACAGAGGTCTTCTTAACTCTGGAGCAGAGAATTCAGGGTTCTCTGCCAGCACCTCTGTTTTGGTGAGGGTAGTCAGGACTTGGAATGGCACTTTCCACTTAGCTTGTAAGGGTCACTGTCCCACTGTGAGCAACTGAGAAACAGACTCAGACCGGCAGGGAATCTGAATTGTTTATTCAAAAAAAAAAGCTGGTTTTATACACTTTTTCAAGGCACAGTATTTCCTTATATGGTAATTCTTGCTACATGACCTATCCCATGTTGCCTCGTCAGCAACACGCTTTCCTAATGTCCTTCTATGGGGTGATCACGTGCTGTTCACCTGTCTGTCAGCTTCTGGCCGGCTCCTCTCTGTAGGGGTCTGCTGCGTGGCACCTCCTGCCCCCAAGGTCAGGCAGAGACAAGCCTCTCTGTGCTGTCATGTGCTTCTTTGTGCTGCCATGTGTGTCTGCAGGCGCGTCCCACAGCCCACAGCTCAATTCTATCCCATGTCTTCCCACAACTCCTTTTTTGTTTTATACAAACAAGAAGTATGAAACAATACACTTCTTATATTAGAATATGTTTAGCTCACTGACCAAACCAAACAAGCTCCATTCCTCACAAAAGCAGTATCTTTCCTATAAACAGGGGGATAGATGAAAACAATAACTGGTAACTGCACACATCTTCCCATAAACTGAGACAGTGATTAAACCAATAAAACCTTGAGAAACAACTTAAAGCTTGTCTCCATCAGATCTTAAAAGGAAGAAATGCCACAATGCATACACCCTACAGAGAGTGTTGCCTTAAGGGCTGAAACAGAGGCTAGACAGAGTTATAAGAATAAAGTGAATACTTATTAAAGGCCTTCAAGGCCACACCCTGGCAGCACCAGAGCCACAGCAGTGGCTATGTATGCTAAGATGGCTCCAAGATGGAAGTGAAAGAGCACTAGTCACGAGATCGCCCCCCTTTTATAAGTTTCAGTCCATTTGCATACTATGGTCCACTGTCCAATCAACAACTCCAAATCATGACGTTTCATCCTTTCTGCTTGCCTTCTTTCTTCCACGTTGTTTATTCTCTGGGCCTGGAGTTCAAAGAGAGTGTCCTTGAAGAGATTGAGTTCCCTGCTAGGACCAAACTGCCCTGCCCCCATCACCCTGTGACAAGATCCCAGCACCACTTAATACAAAGGCAAAAGCCACCCACCAAAACAAGACAGAAAACCCCAAAACCTAAGGCATCAAGAGGAGCCTGCCAGAGCCTGCCGGACAAGGGAACACCACATGATCACCCCCATATAAGGACATTAATGAATGTTGCTGGCTTGGCAATGTGTGGTAGGTTGCTTAGTGAAGAAATACCATAAAAGGAAAGATGGTTTCTTGAAGAAGAGTATAAAAGCATCTTGCTTTTTACAATAAACATCTCAGTATCCCCAGTGATCTGAGTTTGTGCAATCAGTCGTCACAAATGGCATCCTGAATGGGGACTTAAATAGGCAACTAGTGGTTGTACTGGTGATAACATTCGACTGAACTTGACAGTGGGCTGAAATGAAGCCCAGGGGCTGAAATGAAGCCCATGGCATGCCAATACACCTTTCTACAAGATGGAAGTTATGCAGCCGAGAACTATGGAGAGTGGTGTATCCCAGGAACAAAAGGATGTCCCAGAGATGTTGATACTTATTTTGAAGAAACACAGCAGGAAAATTGAATCTACAGATTCAAACAGACTCTTGTTATGGGCTAAAGACTGTGATCCAACTTTAAATAGTACCAATGTTTTTGACCCTCAGACATGGGACACTTTAGGGTATGCTTTGTGGGACCAAGTTACATGGGGCGACAGAGTCCTGTCAGAGCTTTTGTGTTGGTGGCAGACAGTATTCGAGGCACTCATGGTGCATGTGGCACCCAGAAGACTGGAAAAAGAAGGACTCTTGTGCTGCCTCGACAGTCATGCCAGCCCCTTCTGCGTTCTCGCTGAGTGAAACACAAGGCTCTAATCGTAAGCTTGTTGGGGCTGTGGGAGGAGAACCAGAAGATGACCCCTAGTTCCCCAATCCATTTGATCTTGGGAGGGAGCCTGATCTTTTCCCGCCCGATCTGCATGATAGATGGGCAGCAGTGAGAAAACAAGCTGGCCCAGAGGGGGATGTGGATTTATTGCATGCTTTTCCAGTTATTTACCAGCCCAATCAACCACCCAGATGGGAAGGCTTGCCTTACAGTATCGTAAAAGAGCTTGCACTGCCCCATGCTATGCAGGGTCAGCTGGAGCGGTGCCGCGACAAGTGGTGGGAGCCAGGACAGCCCTTCCCGGCAGCCTATTCCCTCTCTGCCTTGCCCTCTGTGAGAGTGTAGTGGCGGTGGCAGCAGTGACAGAGGTCATGTAGGGCCGCAGGGCGTTGCTCCACAGTGGCGAGTACATGGTATAGCCAGGGGATGGCACCAGGTGCCAGGACAGCATCAAAGCACGTCCAGTGGGGCGAACGTGGCTCTCTGCATGTGGGTAGTGAGGAGGTGAGCCAGGGAGCCCAGTGGCACCAGCAAGCACCTGGTGGCGTGGTCCTGAGCTGCCTGCTTCCCCGCCATGGATTACAGCCTCCTGCAGACCCTTCTGAGCCAATACTGTGTTGGAGAAGAGAATTGGGTGGGCAGTCGGACTATTTATGTTGGGCATCGTGAACCACCTCCAGGCACTGAAGTGTACATTCCACAGATGTCCAGTTTCCCTGCCCCTGAGGTTCAACCCAGGCTAGCTGTAGGCCTCAGAGGGGACAGCTGGACAAAGGATCAAAGACAAAAGACAGAGGCGCACTTTCTCTTCTCAGGATACGTCCCACAGTTTATTACATGGAACCTTCTTATCTAAGTCCAGAGAAGGGAAAGAGGAAGTTCTTCTCGGGCAGGGTAATTTATGCCCTTGGGAGAGAGGGAAGGGGGTGGGGGATAGGACCCTTAACCAGTGGGGATTTGACACAGGGGGAGGGGGCGCAGCGAAGATCAGGTTAAATGGAACACACAGATCCATGGGAAGGTACAACACATTTAAATCATCCAGTGCAATAAATCTCAAAAATGAACTAACCTACTTAGTGCAATACAACATCTCACCGTTTCTTGTTATAATAAAGTCAAAGGAAAAGGCGTCGGGCCTACTCTGACGCAGGATATGAACTGGCCTACCACTTTTCATTTGTGGGCCGTTTCGGCTGCTCTTGGCCTGCAAGCTCTGCATGGTTTACTTCTGAGGTGTTAGGGATTATACTTTTGAGGGTTTTTAAGATTAGGCATCGTAGAACTCCAAACGCCAATACGATTAAAAACAAAACAACAAACAACAGAATTGTTTTAACTGTTGAAGTCCACCACCCTGAGAGACCTCAGCCTTTGAACATTTCGCTGAACCAGTCCTCAGATTCTTGCTTCCCTTGTCCAACCAAACTTTTTAGTTCTTCGAGGGCAGTGTGGACATTGGGTGCTTTCAATGTCAAATTCAGGCAACAGAGTCCTTCAAATTCCTGGCACTTGTGTCCATGCAGCAGCAGGAGGAAGTCTATGGCTGCGTGATTTTGGAGGGTGGCCTGCCTGGTAATTTCCTCGTCTTCTAGGAGGGAACTGATGGCGGTGGATGTTAAGTTTGCCTGTTTGACCACCCAGCACTCTAGGTGGCCTAATTCACCTAGAGCCTTAGCTGCTGCAACCCATGGAAGGAAGAGGGACGCAGCAATTCTTTTTGACTTGGCCCAATGAAAAATTTCCGAATCACATATTGGGTCCAAATTTTCAATGCTTCTCTTATGAATTTTGTTGGCCGAATTGTTTTTTTGAGTCCATTCGCCAATCAAGGTTTGGTTGGGTGCCAACAGGGACAATCGCCCGATGGTACATGGCGCTCCTAAAGCCAGGATGGGATTCCTGCCCATGTCTGATCTCCACAAATTAGAAATAGACCCTTAGGGAGGCTTTTGGGATGTAAATGATAGGGATTGTCTGCTGTAACATGGCTCAGAATTTTGCACCACCTTTTGGCAGTGAAGTCTTATCAATATTGCAGTATATTATGAAAGGCTTTAGTACTAGACAGAGGAGTGAAGATAATGTGAATGCAGTATGGTGCTGGAGAGTAATGTAATAGCTCTAATTCTTGGGGTTCTTGAGCTGCTCTGGGCATTTTCAGTAACCACTCTTCTATGGGATTCTTAATCATTGCAGCTCGCCGATGGTGGATTTTATTTGGCTATGTGTTGTGTGATTTGGGACTATGGTTAGGCATATGTGTGTCAAAACTGGTTGGATATTCTCCTGCTTGCAGGGAGATCCCTACCAGGCAGGTAGACATTGGGTCCTTTGCTGCTGCAGTAGACAGGCATATATTTTCTTGTTGGAGTGTCTGTGCCAGGGTCACCCAGATGTTTTCGCGTGGTTGAGGGACGATCCACGCAGCTGTCAGACTGCTCAGCACGAACAGGATGACAATTTGGACAGGGCTCATGGCGAGGTTGAGTGGGAGGCAGGTATTTTCTAAAAGGAAAAACAAACATGTTTAAAGCATTTTAAAGGTCTGAGGTCAGCCGGAATTAACCTGGTTTTATGAAGGTTCTGTCTTCTCTTTCGGGCGGTGTCTTCATTTTTAAGCAACAGCTGCTTGCTTCTTATCATCTGTTGCTGCTTGTTTTTTTGGAGCAAAAGGTTTTACCCACATCTGAAGTATCCAATGTGGGCCTGAGGGGATGGACACTCACCCGTAGCCATGCCCCCAGGTCACAAGCTCATAGGGACCTTTGATTTCCCAGGTTTCTGGGTCTCGAATTAAAACTGGTGGACGCTGTGATACCTTAAACTGATAACCGTTGTTAAGGTGGCACACCACCAGAGGACTCAAATTCTCAAATGAACAATTCAGAAAATTGATCGTGAACAGGGGTCTACAGAGTTTTTGCAGTGGTGACATCCAGGCTGTGAAACTGTTTTGCTTAGCTAGGACCTTTCTGAGCGTCTGGTGGGCACGCTCGATCACAGCTTGGCCTGTGGGGGAGGAGGGGATGCCTTCTGTATGTTTTACTCCCCACTGCTGGACAAACTCTAGGAATTCCTTGCCTTTGTACGCTGGGCCATTGTCAGTTTTGATGTTTTTTGGGATCCCCAGTACTGAAAAGGCCTGTACAAGATGCTTCTTGGCATGTGCAGCCATTTCTTCTGTGTGGGCAGAGGCATAAACTGTGTTTGAATAGGTGTCTACGCTTACGTGTACATATTTTAGGCAACCAAAACTAGGAATGTGTGTGATGTCTGTTTGCCACTCCTCGGAATGTGTGTGATGTCTGTTTGCCACTCCTCGCAGCTTTTAAGCCCCCTGGGGTTAACCCCCATACCTAGCAATGGCATGGTTTGTTGTTGGCAGTTAGGGCAGGTGGCCACAATGGCACGAGCCTGACTCTGTGTTAGCTGGAACTGACGCATTAGGCCTGGAGCATTTTGATGGTATTGCTGGTGACTTAGCTTGCCTGTTGGAAAATATCTGGAAGGCGTGCCATTTCTGCTGGGGCTGCAAGGGAATCTGCTTTGTGATTACCTTCTGCGATCTCACCTGGCAAATCAGCGTGCGACATTACGTGCATCACATAAAACGGGTGCTCTCGATGCAAAACTAAATAAATTAGTTTTGAGAACAGCCTAAAGAGATGCTCATTCTCGATGTCTTTGAGGATCGCCTGCTCCGCCCTGGACACTACCCCCACCACATAGGCTAAGTCCGTGACCAAATTAATTGACTCCGGGAACTTCTCAAAAGCTCTCACTACTGTGGCCAGTTCAGCTACCTGGGGCTATCCCTTCACAAACTCTAGATCAGCTTCCCAATGCTGAGTTTGGGGATTTCTTCAAGTCATCACCGACTTGTGGGACGCTCCGGATGCATCAGTGAACACTGTGAGAGCTTTGAGTGGCCTACAACTCCTTTTCTCACAAGGAATGAGGTGGAACTCTTCATTAAACAATTTGTGAGATGGGGCGTGGACTGATATTTGTTCACTGTAGCTGTCCAGGGATATTTGGAGGTTGGCATTCCCTTGGAGCAGACACTCAAACATCTTGTCAGCTTCTTGTCATTTTGTCAGCTTCTCGGGAACCTTCTTCCCCCCCCGGAAAGCTTGACTGAGAGGTGAAGACACACAAAGTCACAACCAGCCAGCTCACGCAGTCTCAACCTGGCCTTCTGGATCAGCTGAGCTATCAGCTCTTGTGGCCTTGTGATAGTCTTGGAGCGTTGGCAGGAGAGGAAGACCCACTCTATTATTAAGAGTGAATCTTTCTGGCCTTAAATCCATTGGAATATCAAACCGTGTAAGTGTGGCAGCTTTCCTAGAACAATGAATTTGAAAGGCAGCTCGGGCTGGTAATGGTGAGCCTGCCTCTCGGCCAAAGCTTTTTATGCCTTATTTATTGCAGGTTTTGCCTCTGGGGTCAGTTCTCTGGGAGAGAGCAGCTCTCTGTCTCCCCTCAACAACTTGTTGAGGGGATGTAGGTCTTTGTTGGTGAGACCTAGCCAAGGCCTGACCCAGTTCAAGGACCCACACAGGGAATGGAGATCTGCTAGGGTTTTGGGATCACTTTTGATTTCCAATTTTTGTGGAACAATGGTCCGCGCCGTGATCTCCAAGCCCAGATACTTCCAAGGTGGCACCGTTTGAACTTTCTCTTCCTGCAGCTGAAATCCAGAAGAGGTTAAAACTTTACCCACTAGATCAAGTGTGGATTGGAGTATGGTGTCATCAGGGTCACACAAAAGCACATCATCCATGTAGTGGAGGATGATAGCTTCTTTTCTTTCAGCGCGTACTGGGGACAGCAATGAAACCATGTACCACTGGCAGATCATAGGGCTGCATTTGAGGCCTTGCGGCAATACCCCCTAGTGGTAACGCTTCATCGGGGCCTCTCGATTAATGGTAGGAACCGAGAAGGCAAACCGTGGGGCATCTTCTGGGTGTAGAGGAATTTGGAAGAAACAGTTTTTGATATCTAGGACAGCTAATTGCCAATTTTGAGGGAGCATTTTTGGGGAAGGCATCCCTGGTTGGAGTGATCCCATGTCCTCAATTACTTTGTTTATTTCTCGGAGGTCATGAAGGAGTCTCCACTTGTCTTTCCCTGGCTTCTTTATTACAAAGACCGGGGAGTTCCAAGGACTGGTTGTCTCTTCTATGTGACGACCTGGCTAAATGTTCTTCTATGATCTCTTCAAGCACGTTAAGCTTTTCTTTACTGAGTGGCCACTGATTTACCCAGACTAGGGTGTCATCTAGCCACATTAACTTTTGGGTAGGGCGCTCTACATTCTAAAAATCCTGGGGGGTTTTAGGGATAACTCATTAGACCCCCTACTGGGACATGGTGTCTCTTCCCCACAAGGGAGCCTTGTAGTGGATGACAAATGGACAAACACGGGCCAATTTTCCATCCAGCCCCTCAATTTGCACAATGCTTTTTGGTATTTTTGCCATTTGAAGCCCTCCTATACCTTGAAGTCTGCCAGCCACAGGTTGCAAGTCCCAGTGTGAAGGCCACATCTTTTTTGGTATAATCGTGACGTGTGATCCCGTGTCTAAAAGGTCCTCTATGTAGAGGTGGTCTGTCCCACGGGTCAGGTTGCACCCCATAATAGGTTTGTCCTCGCCAACTACTTCTGCTCAGTAGATGTCAGGTGTTTTGTCATTTACTGGGTCCTCCACTGGAGTGGGAATGGCCTGGGAAATGATTTGCCCCTTGGCCAGGTAGAAGGGTGGCTGAGGGCAACACGCCAAAAGAATGAACTTGGGCCTGATTCCCTTAGTGGTCATGGGAACAATCTCAATCTCCATGGGTTTGTGTGCTGTGTCCCCAATAACAGAATACTCACTGTCCAGTCCTGTATGATCTACTGTCAAGTCTTGTGATTTCTCTGGCAATTCTACTTCAATTACTGTCCAGTGGGTAGATCTGAAAAGAAAGGCATCTTTAGTTACAAGCTTAAAACACCCGCAAGGCTTACAAGCCTTGCTAGATAAACATTCACTATTTTTTTCTTTTTGTTTCTCCCCACCCAGCTTCCCTTCCCCTTTTCCTGTTAAGAGAGAGTCTTTTTCTACGGTCGGACCCGCTGTATTTGTGTCATGGCGCGGCATGGGTCTGAGCTCCAGTCTTAGTTTTTTGGATTGTCGGTTGTTTCATCTTTCTGAGACTTCTTCTGCTTCTGGTTTTGGGGACAGTCTCTGGCAAAATGTCCAGGCTTTCTGCACAGGTAGTAGATGATGTGTCGAGGTAGTCTTGGTGAAGTCTGTTGCTTCTCTACTTCTGGTGTTGCAGCAGCACCCATCTTTGTATTGTTCAGTCCAGGCTTTTCTTCTGGTGTGCTGAACAGCTCTGCTTTCCTGGCACATACTTTTATTATTTGTGTCAGTGTGGGAGGAGGTTCGATGGGAAGTCCTAGAATTACTCTGCGGCAGGTTTTGTTGGCATTCCTCTGAGCCATCTCTTTAAATAGTTCTGCTTGTGCCACTGGGTCTTGTACTTGTCTTTCTATTTGTGCTCTTAATCGGTCGATGAACTGCAAGAAACTTTCTGAATCATATTGTTTAATATTGACATAGCTACCTGGTGATACAACTGTTGGTATTTGGTGAAAAGCTTTTCCTGCAACTTTACGGATCTTCTCTATAGTGAATTCAGATAATGCTCGAGTTTGGTCTTCTGGGATAGCCCATTGATTTTCACCGCACAGGTGCTCATAGGTAATGTCTGTCCCTTCTAAATCTTTAGCACCCTGTGTGGTATTTTTAAGTTCTTATAGAAGATCTTTCAAGGATTTTTTCCAGGTGTCTTCCCAGAGGTCAAACTCTGAGGGAGTTAAAAGGCACCTGAATATATCTTTGAGGTCTGCGGGGACCAGCTCAAAGGAGAACAGAGTAGCTCGCATCATGCTTATAAATATTTCACTATCTCGGCCAAATTCTTTTTGGCTTTTACATAATTTTTTTATTTTGGTGTCTTGGTTTAGGGCAAATTTGGGAGGAAACCTCTGAATAAGGTCTCTGGAAAGCAAACCCAAAAGGCCCCTCCCCCCAGCTGGTCGGGGAAAAGAACTTCCTTGGAGAAAAATGGAAAAAACTTATTTATTTAACAAACAAAATGTCCACAAGCATAAAGAATGAATAATATGAAACAATAAAACCTCTTGCTGCTCAGAACAGAGATGGTAAACCTGAGAAAAATTCTTGCCATGGGAGGCTCAGCTCAATCAGTTTTTTATCAGGCCCAGTCCCTCTGGAGGTCCAGGCCCGGTGGGCCGCAAGTGCGAGCCTTCGGTGCTTCTCTGGGGTTTTCAGTCCGGAGCAGATTTAAAGAGTCCCAAGAAAAAGGAAAAAAAAAAAAAAAAACCAGTCCAGGGAACTTCTGTGCCCTAGCTAGCTAAACTAACTAAAAAGCAAAAAAAGATCTCTTTCACAGGCCCTGGTCTGTGCTTCAGACGAACACCGTCCAGAGAGAGGAATGTGTAGGAGGAGAGCTGTTTTCAAAACAAACTTGGTGCTTCTTTCCCTGCTTTGCTCTCACAGCCAGTCTTAAAGGCACAGAACTCAATATACAGCACAGACAGAACAGACGATTGGGGATACAAGCATCATAAAGTCATCCTAGGACTTTGGTAAGAGAAACGTTGGTAAGTTTTGTTTGCATTATCTCTACCAGTATGTTGTACAGGAGCAGCTAAGAATACTCTTTCACTTGCTTGGCTTTGATTATCAGGGCTTTCCCACTGGGTCCTGTTTCTATGGGAACTGGCAGTGAGCTTGCTTTCTTCCCTCCCTTCCCCTTTCCACCCCCTGGCCCCGAGAACCCCAGGAACCCCAGCTTTGGCAGCCCTGGAAACCCGTACCCAGCAACCCCAGCAACTTCGGCTTTACCTACACCCCCACCCCCGGCAGCCCTGGAAACTTGGGCTTTAACTCCACCCCCACCCCAGTCAGCCCTGGGAACTCCAGCCCCTGTACTACCCTGACCAGCAGCCCTGCAGGGGCTGGGTGGGTAGGCATGGTAATTGGGTGAGGGGGTGTGGGAGCCAGGTGGGGGATGTAGGAACTGGGTGTTGGAAGGGGGGACTGTGGGACCTGGAAAGAGTGAGGGGGGTGGGCTGTTTTGAGGGGCGGGGTATCCGTGGGAACTGGGATTGCAAAATGGGGAGGTGATGTTGCAGGATGACGTCATGCAGGGCGGGAACATGGGGGAGAGGCGGGGGCATCTGGGGGGAGGAAGGGGTTGTAGGACTGGAAGGGGCTGGGGGAGGGGGTGTGTGGGTGAAAGGGATTATGGGAAGAAGAAGGGTAAGATTGAAGGCTGGCCATGTGCTTTCATCTATATTGGATCTCTGCTACATGCCTGGGCATGTCTTGGGACCATGCCACGTGGTTTAGCTCGGCTATGGCATAAGGGGTTTTATTTTCAGAGCTAGCAAAACGCAAAGTACTAGGCACAGTAGCTGGGAAAGACGGGTATAGGGAGAATTCTCTGCCAGCCTGCACACAGCTTTCAGAGCCAGGGCCCTGAAAAAGAGGCGGAGGACCAGGGGTGCTATGAACGAATTCTCAGTGAGTGTGGATGCTCCAAAGGCTGCCTCTGTGTAGCTGCCGTAGTCCGAGATGTGGATTGTGTTATGTCTCCAGAACTCCTGAGACTGCTGAGACTGCTGCCACCACCCCCAGCTCTGACAGATCCGCTGCCAGACCTGCCCAGAGCCACTGCAGATGCTGGTGTCTCAGCCCCCTCTCCCCGGAAAGAGGCGGCCTTGCCGGCCGGCTGAAAGCCATGGCCCCTGCCCCCAGGAAGTGGGGGAGTGCCGAGCATGGTTCTGTGGAGCTCTGGAGGGAGCAATGGGAGGCGCCGGTGCCCCGGCACCTCAGAGACAGGCGACCCCCCATCCCTGGTGGGGCTGGGCAACCATCCTGCTGGTCCTGCATTCCTGCATTAGCATGTTAAAAGCAAGGTGATTGTCCTAGCTGTGCCTAATGTAATCGGAGCTTACCTAGTTTCCCCCCCCCCCCCCCATGCTGCCTTACTTGAGGAGGGCATATGCAAATAAGACGAACACACAGCATGCTGGGAGAGAGTTCTTTGGGGATGAAAGGCACCCCAAAATGGAAGACTGAGCACGGTAAAAAGATTTAGGTGGTGCCCTGGCCGAGGAAGGAGTGGACGCACCCCCCTGGCCTGGTTTGAAGACTCGCCATAATCTATTAAGAGTCTGAATGGAATGGGAGCGGGCCAGCTCAAGTGACTGGGACAGAGAGCAGGAAACTCTCAAGGTTTTTCCCTGAGGGTAAAGAGCTGACGTCTGCTACTCCGCACTTCAGTGACAGCCCTCCACCGCTCTGCCTTCTGATGGTAGACCAGAGAGAGCTTCTAGCTGTTCCCATGGGAACAAGAACTTGGCACCTACTGTTTGCAGTGGAGTGATGAACTGGGACAGCACCTGCTCCTTCGGCTTGCTATAGCAGCGTGAAAAACTCCTGTCAGACCCTACCATCCAGCTGATGACTTTAGAAAAGAGCTGATCACTTTATTAAAGAGCTGATTATTAATAATGGCATAAGCCCTGTTCTGAAGGCTGGGACTCAATCTTGGGGCTGGAGACCAAGCAATGCAGGTCCAACCAATATGATTATAACATATGTTCTCCTCTTTATTCACGAGATGGCTGGTTATATACAGTAAGAATAGTTTACAGTAACAGGTGCATTTCTATTGGCAGTGAAGCATGGACAAATATGTAAACAATCACAGTTTAAGGCAGCAACCGTATTTCCATCCTAACTATCCCAGCTAAAGCATGTGCACACCTTAAGTGACTTTCTAACTGCGCCACAGGTTTATCTACTTCTAGGCAGGCCAAAATCTGAGGCCTAGTTTGGGATAGCTCAACCTTTATTCTATAAGTCATCCTGCTCTTGCTACACTGTTCCTTTCAATTGGGGTCTCGTCTGGGATAGCCACGCCCACAGAGGACCACCCCTGAAGAGGACGACCATTTGCTTTGAGGGATCCTTTGGAGTTGTTGGCTACCCCCAGACCCTGGGATCAGCATGGGACCAAGCAATGCAGAAGAACGCCGGATTGGTGAGATAAATCCGTGGCGGAAGTGGGAGGCGAGTGAATGAGTGATTGAGTGAGATGGGGGCTGGCAACTTGGACCCCCAGAGCAAAAGTGGACCCCCTAGCATCATGTTTCCGGTCTCCCGAGAGGGTGCCGGCTGAGAACGTAGGGAAGCGAATGGCATAGAAGAGTGACTGAGGCACCTCCTTGGGGGAGGGCCCCTTCGAGCGTGCAAAGGTTCTTGAGGTGCGAGGTAAGATCCCCGGCAGGGCAGCACCCCCCAAAAAGCAGGTGAGAGGAGATCCCCAGCAGGGCAAGTGAGAGGTCCCTGGCAGGGCTGCCCCAGAAGGCAGGTGAAAGAGGATCCCTGGCACGGCAGGATGCCCCATCAGGCAGGCAGGGGAAGATCCCTGGCAGAGCAGGTGCAAGGTAATGTTCCTGGCATGGCAGGACAAGATGCCCCAGTAGGCAGGCAAAGGAAGGTCCTCAGCAGGGCAGATGAAAAATCCCTGGCAAGGTAGCATGCTCCAGAAGGCAGGTGAGAGGAGATCCCCAGCAAGGCAGGTGAGAGGTCCCTGGCAAGGCTACCCCAGAAGGCAGATAAGAGGAGATCCCCAGCAGGGCAGTGTGGATGCACGGCTGGAAAAGCAGGGACATGTGCACAATCCTGCTCTTAGCTTAAGGGATGAGTAGAAGATGAAACGTCCTTGAACCATTCCTTAGATGGAATAAGGAGGAAGTAAAGTTTGGAGCAATAGCTGTAACAGGATGCTAGACAGGATGTGTTGACCATAAGTTGGAGAAGGCTCACAGCATCCAGCCGCGTGGACAGAGCTTCTAAGCCAATCATGTATACTGCAAGGACGTGTGAACACTATGGTTTAACCAATGATGTTCAGAGTTAGGTGCATGATATGCTTAGCCCAGTATAAATGTAAGCCAAATAGCTGAATAAACGAGCAAGATTTTTAACTCATATTGAGTGCTGTCTTGACTCTGGCTGATTCCCCGGCCAACAGGGCAGGTGAGAGGTCCCTGGCAGGGCTGCTCCAGAAGGCAGGTGAAAGAGGATCCCTGGCATGGCAGGATGCCCCATCAGGCAGATGAGGGAAGATCCCTGGCAGAGCAGGTGCAAGGTAATGTCCCCGGCATGGCAGGGCAACATGCCCCAGTAGGCAGGTGAGAGAAAGTCCCCAGCAGGGCAGGTGGAAAGTCCCGGGCAGTGCAGCATGCCCCAGAAGGCAGGTGAGAAAAGATCCCCAGCAGGGCAGGTGAGAAAAGATCCCAAGCAGCGCAGGATGCCCCGACAGGTAGGCAAGGAAGATCCCTGACAGGGCAAGTGGGAAGTCCCTGGCAGGATAGGGCACGATGTCCCAGCAGGCAGGTGGGGGATGTCCCCGAGAGAGTTTAAGAATATCCCAGCAGTCAAGTAAGATATCCTTAGCAAGCAGGAAAGCAGGCATGAAGGTGAGCAAACAGACATGAAAGCAAACAGGCATTAAGGCAGGCAAGAAAGCAAGCAAGAGAGCTAAGAAGAAGGCAGGCAGAAAAGCAAACAGGAAGACAGGCAAGCAAGAAGGCAAGCAAGAAGATGAGTAAGAAAGACAGGCAAAAAGTGCAGGCAGATAAACAAAAAGGGAAGCAAGGGAGGCTTGGCCGGAGTTCGAGTGTAAGGCTCGGCGAGACGTTCGACCTTACCTCGGCAGGGAGTTCGAGTCTCCTACACCTAGTAAAGTTAGAGTTCAAACGAGACCATTTAAAGTACAGGGAAGAGATTCAGAATGTTTAGTTGTGAGAGATGAGACAAGCTTTAGTTATCTTAAAGTTTAGATTGCCCATCAGAATATTCCAGTTCAGACTGGGGCACTGTTAAAGTACTTTTTTTTTTTTTAAATAAGCAGACCCTTCCAAAAAAGACAGTAAAGAAGATTCTCCCTAACAGCCCCTTGGAGCAATTGTCAAACCAATAAGATTCTTAAAAGACCATGAAGAGTCCAGATAAAGTTGATACATTTTAGTCTGAGTATAGCTGAGATTAAAATTACAAAGAGAGTAGCCATAGTGTAAGACCCAAATTCAGTAAATGTGTAACCAGTTAAACCAACATCTCTAAGCCCAAGAAGACCCTGATGTAAAACAACTGTCTTATGCAGCCTACTGGCTAGAAAACTCTTTAAGTAATGAAAATGTGAAAATATGCAAACTCTCCCTCCTACCCCAGCTGTACCTCCAGTCTCTTCCTTAACCTCTCCAACAGTTCCCCTTCACCAATTGTGATACCCTCACTTCCCCACTTGGGAGTGGGAACCACCCCTGCCCAGTGTTTCTCTTAGCCTCTGTCTCCACTACTACTCCCCCTACCTGGTGTTTTAGAAGAAGAGCCAGATTACAACACCCAATCCAAAGCACCAAGAACAGAGAAGGTCTTTCCCCTCAGAAAAGTTCCTAGAGATTAACTGAAGAGATTAGGTTTGTAAATGCACCTTTGAAAGCCCCTGAAGTCCAGAACTCTAAGAAAGAGATAGAGGATTTAGTAGAAGACCCTGTTAGAATATCTAACCAGCTAGACCAGATTCTGAGGGCAAATAGTTATTCCTAGAGAGAGTTAAACTCTTTTCTAATAATTCTGTTCACTCCAGAAGAAGTCCAGATGGTCTAGATGGCAAAGATAAAGATATAAGGAATAAATAAATAAATAAATAAATAAATAAATAAAAATAGACTGTGGCCCCCAAAAGACCATAAGATGCCCTTAGTAGACACCAGCAAAAATCCAAACCTAGAAGAAAGAAAGCAAAGTGTGAGAGACTATAGATCCCTGATAGTGAGAAAAATCAAAGTCTATACTCTACCTCTCAAAACTACTAGACCCAGTAGCTAAGAGATGGCCAACTTGCCTCCAAACAGTTGCAGTGGCAGCTATCCTAATAAAAGAAGCCCAAAAGTTGACCCTGCAGAAGAAAAATTACTAAGCCAAAAGGCTTAAATTAGTTGACTGACTCTAAAATAACGAACACAAGTGACTTAGAATTAATCACCCTATGCAGTTTCTCACTAGAGAACCCCTAGCCAATCTAGAACATCATTAAAAGCAAGAAGTTTAGTAACAGCAGATGAAGAGAAAGCAGAAGTGCTTTATGCTTTGTTTTGCTCCTGTGAGAAGACAGCTTGTCTTCAAGATAGTTGTCATACTGAGTCAGTAGAGTGTTAAAGAACAGAATAGTCCTCCTGTTATTCAAAAAGTAGTCAGAGAAGTAGTAATTTGCTTTAATGCCCACTCACATGAAATCCATCCCAAAGAGATAAGAGAGATGACAGATAAGTTTGCAAAGCCACTCTCCATCATCTACCAACAGTCCCAACTCACTAGTGAAGTTCTAGATGACTGAAAGCCGGCCAATGTAATTCCCATTCATAAAAAGTAGAGAAGAGCCTAGTAATTATATGCCAGTTAGCCTGACAACAGTACTAAGTAAGATAATAGAGCAGTTTATACTGAGAGCTATTGTGCAGCACTGACGAGATAGAGTATCAGACCCAGCCAGCATGAGTTTAAGAGAAGTAAGTTGTGTTTGACCCCACTAGCGTCCTTTTATGACCAGGTGACTCGCCTGGTAGATGCAACAAAAGTTGTATGTTTTCTATTTAGACTTCAGCAAAGTCTTTGACACTGTTTCCCACAGCATACTCCTGAGAGAGCTGGCAGCCCACAGCTTATACAAGAATACTCTTTGCTAAGTTAAGAACTGGCTACATACCCGAGCCCAGAGAGTAGTAATGAATAGTGCTGCATCCAGCAGGCAACCAGCCACCAGTGGTGTCCCTCAAAAGTCTGTGCTGAAGCCAGTTCTATTTAATACATTTATTAATAACATAGATGAAAGTATTGAGTCCTTCATTAGTAAATTTACAGACGACACTAAGCTGAGAGCATGTGTCCATCTGTTAGAGAGTAAGAAGACTCTGTAGAGAAACCTAAAATGATTAGATAGATAAGCAAAATCCAATAAGATAACGTTTAATAAGTCCAAATGCCAGGTGTTGGATTTTAGCCACAATAACCCCCTGCAATATTACAAGCTGAAGGTAGTGTGGCTGGACAGTACACAAGCAGAAAGAGACCTGAAAGTTCTAGTTGATAACCAACTAAATATGAGCCAGCAGTATGCCCTGATGGCCAAGGCCAACAGTATCGTGGGCTGTATCGAGAATAGTGTAGCCAGCAGGAGCAGAGAGGTCATTCTTTCCTTGTGCATAGCATTGGTGAGACCACGCCTTGAGTACTGAGTCCAATTCTGAGCCCCTCAGTTTAAGAAAGATGTTAAGATGCTTGAGCATGTCAAAAGAAAGCAACAAAGCTAGTGAGAAGCTTAGAACACTAGCCCTATAAATACTAGCTGGAAGAGCTGAAGTTGTTTGGCCTAGAGAAAAAGAGATTCAGAAGTAACCTTATCACTCTACAAGTTCCTGAAAGGTAGTTGTAGTAAGGTGAGAGTTAGTCTTGTTCTTCAAGCAGCAACTGATAGAACAAGAAGACACAGTCTTAAGTGGTGCCAAAAGAGATATAAACGAAATGTTTAACAAAAAAATTACAGAAAAAGTGATTAAGTATTAAAAATTTCTGCCTAGAGAAGTAGTAAAGTCACCATCCCTAGTGTAAGAAGGGACTGGATGTGGCACTTAGTGCCATAGTTTAGTTAGAGTTAGACTTGATCCTAGAGGTCTCTTTCAGCCTAATTGTGGTGGTGTGGAATTAAGTTCATAATAAGTTTGTTAGGTTTGTGCAGGTTGATTGTACAGTGGTATGTTCCTTGTACCCCATTTCCCCCTGTTGGTATTATCCTGGCATTCCCCAAGTCATATAACTCTTCAGTTATTTGTCAATCTTTCCTCATGGTCTGTGTAAACCCCTCCCTGTTGTCCCTGATTGGTTTCTGTTATGTCACCCCATGTTCGTACCACCTCTTTAGTTGAAGCCCGTTGGTTGTAACCTCCTTACCACACCCCATTTCACTGCTGTATAAAACGGCAGGTCAGAAGAGCCTTGGGGGCAGTCTGAGCATCAGGCAGGTGGTAAGGAGGTCCTGTGGGATGCCCAAATAAATCTGTTGTTTTACTGGACTGGCTCCTCCCTTCTTCTTCTCCGTCATTGTCAGCATTCTCCACCACCTCACACAGCCTCTCAGGACAAGAACTCACAGGGATCAGCAGGCTTGCGTGACTTGCCTGGCTGTACCCTTTAGCCTGCTGTGGTGTCTGAGCTAGCCGGGGCAGGCAGAGAGACTGAGTTCTCTTAAAGGCACCGCGACAGCCTGGTGTCCAACGTGGGAGCCTGAGAAACTCCAGGGACGCCGCGGAGAGGACTGGCAAGCCACAGTGTGAAGCTCTGGGCTTGCAAAGATCGTCCTTGGACGTCACGCTACCACCTGTCGTAGCAGCCTCTGTAATCGGGGTGCGCTCCCAGTGGACGAGGAAGGCAGCCTCTCCAGGCACTCAGAAGAGGTCTTTCTCAGACGGAGACCCCAGGATCAAGCATTGCACCCAAGCCGGGTAGTGGTGAGTACCCTCCATTCCTTTGTGAGGACGCAGGTGTGTGTGTGTGTTAGTTTCTCTCCCTCCATGGGCGATTCGTGTGATGTGTCACCCGAATCACTGGCTGCGCAGCCCCAGGGGTGTGGGTTTTGGCCCCTCTCCCTGGTTTTGACTCCCTGGCAGCTTTAGGGTTTTTTTGTGGTTTTTTCGTGCTTTCAGTTTGTGCAGAGTGAGTGTCAGCTCGAGTGGCTGTCAGCTCCAACAGGAGTAGATTGCTGTCAGCCAGTTTAAGTTAAGCACAGCACCCCAGTCTGGCTTTTTGTGAGTGCTTGGGTTTTTGAATACTGGATTTTAAAGCGTGCTGTGGTTTCTAATTTCAGTTGCTAGCTTTATTTAGTCTTGATCCTGTGCGTGTGAGCTGTACTTAACATCGAGAGCAGAATGGGTGCAGGTCTCTCCACAGCTCAGAAAGGGGTGTTTTATGTTTCAGCTGAAGTTTTGAACTTAGAGAAAGTTCAATTCTCTAAGGGTTGTTTGAAGAGGTTGGTCCGATGGATTTTTCTACATTTCCCTCAAGTATCCCCATCCCATGCCCGGTTGTGGTGCACTGTGGAGCAGAAAATTTTAGAATTGGCTAATGCAGGGGACAAAACAGTTCAAAATTATTCATTCCTGGTCCTGCAGCTTAAGGCTGCCACACTGGGAAATGGAGGAAAAGCCATCTTCAGGACAACCTTCCCCAGTTTCTCCTCACCCCAGTCCCAACCCCTCTTTCCCAAGAAAAGGGATTCTAAAGGGAGTGACAGCCCCGAGGTCTGTCAGCTCAGGCTCCCCACAGGTCCCTCGATCCCCCCGCCCGAGCAGTCAAGGCCAGACTGCCTGGGATTCCTCTGAAAGCCCTGGCCAGGCAGTCAGAGGATCGTGCCCTCCCCAGACTTTCCAAATTGAAAAACCTAAAGTTTGTTTTAATTTTGCTGCGCCACAATCGTCTCAACATGGCGCCTGTGGTTCTAATTTTGCTGCGCCACATTGTCTCAAAATGGTGCCTGTTGTTGTAATTTTTCTGCATCACAATCATTTCAAAATGGCGACGACCGCGTGTGGTGGTCGTCATCTCAAAATGGCGGCTATGACGTGCCACAGTCGTCGTCTCAAAATGGCGGCGATCACGTGCTGCAGTCGTCGTCCTCTTTGTCCCTTTCTTCTTCCCACAATCCTTTCTGTTCCTCCAACCCTTTCCGGTCCCCAACTCCTCCCACTTCCCCAAAGATCCCACCCACTCTCCCTGCCCACAGACACACCCCTGATGCTGAATCCCCGCCTTCCTCAGCCTCACCCCTCACCGGAAGTCGGCCATCTTGGATTTCTGGTTCCCACACCCCCACTTCCGGTTCCCACAATTGGAACCCAGAAGTAGGCAGCCGGGAACCCGGAAGTCCCCATGCCTCTTTCACTGCTGCCCCAGTGACTTACAGAAGATCTCGGGGAGGTAATAATACCAATCCTAATTGGCATGCCTTTTCCCAATCCATCATTAGAGATCTGTGTAAGGCACATAAGGAGTATGGCAGAGAAAGCCCATACTTTAGAGGCCTCCTTGCTGCTGATCTTTCTGGAATTGTTGCTGTTCCAGCAGATCTCCGAGAACTGTTTGCATGCCTCATGAATACAACAGAATTTAAACTCTGGGAAGGGGGATGGAAAGAGTTGCTCAGAGATTCGCTTCCACATCTCCTGCAGCAACCAGACACAGCAGTTGATGAGCAAGGCAATGCTCTCACCCCTGAACTGCTCTGTGGTGAGGGACAGTGCATGTCTGTCACCACTTGGGCTTCCCTCATCCCTGCTCCTGCCCTTGATGTTGTTAAAGACCTTGCATGTAAAGCATTTTTTAGTCTGCAGCCTCATGGTCCCCTGCCTCCGTACACTCAGATTAAACAAGGGTCAGCTGAACCTTTTGTAGATTTTGTTGAAAAATTAACACGAGCTATTGAGGTCCAGGTTAAGAAAGAGCAAGCTAGGGAAGGGATCTTAGAGGAAATTGCTTTTGTGAATGCTAACGAGTTTTGTCGTGCAGCAATTTTAAGTCTTCCTCTAGACCCCCCTACAACTCTTCAAAGTATGCTACAAGTCTGCCAGATAAAGGTTCCATTCCCGACCCCGAGGCATCCAACACGACTGACCCAACCGCATCGTACTTCGCATGAAGTCAACGTTGTTGTTGCGACCGCTGCAGACTCCTCACATCCCAAGCCTTTGCAGTGCAAGCTGTCCTTTCGCCAGACCCCAACAAAGCCTTGTCTTCTGTGCGGGGAGGGTGGTCATTGGGCAACTGAATGTCCAGTCAATGCTCAGTTCCAGGCATTCAGACAGCAGACTCAGGGCAAGGAGGGGAATTCACAACACGTAGCACCACAGGGAATGCCACGCCCCAACTGCCGTTTCCAAAAAAACTAAAGGGGGAGCGTGGGTCCACCCAGCGCGATGACACCAATGGGGTGGACCGGGCAGGGGAGAAAGGGGGAGAACAACCAGACTGTGACAGAAAATTACCTGACGTGACTCAATCTTTAGAACATGACTTGGGAAAACTGATTCTAACAACTCATTCTACCTTTGAACCTTACAGGTTGCGGCTGACGGAATCTTTGATCCTCAGTGACCGCAATTGGCATTTCATCATCATCAATCCCGACGAGATAGAGAACTGGCCTCTAATTGAAGGTGAGTATCTCATCGTTGGGGATTGCAAACTTACTCCGCATGAGATTGAGGTTCTCCCTGGGAGACTTTCCAACAATCCCAGGCGCCTCATTCTCTGGCTGCTATGCATCCACCCACCAACATTTTTACCAAAAGGGCAAATTGTAGCACAGGCAATTCCTTTTGGGAATCCATCTCTGAAAACCACTCTATCAGTCAACACAGTTCAAAAGGTAACAGTTCACAAGCCAAAGATCAAATGTACGTTTACAGTGGGAAATGAATCTTTTGACGCAGAGACACTTTTGGACACAGGGGCAAATGTGACGATTGTGCCCACCAAGGACTGGCCGTCACATTGGGCCTTGGAAAACGTGGCTGGACACGTCAGAGGTGTAGGGGGACTCCAATTGGCGAGACAATCCAAAAGTGTGGTGCAAATTAAGGGGCCGAAAGGACAATTGGCAAGTCTGCTTCCTTTCGTTTTAGATTATGAGGAACCTTTGCTTGGAAAAGACCTCATGGCCCGGGGGGGGTCACAATTGACATTCCTGACCCCTCGCAAAATTTTTGGGCTGCAGCCACTGAGAAGCGCCCTACCCAAAGGTTGAATTGGAAGACTGATACACCAGTCTGGGTGGAACAGTGGCCGCTCACCACCAAAAAATTGAAGGCGCTTCAGGAGCTAGTAGAGGAGCAATTGAATAAAGGACACATAGAGGAGACTAACTCCCCTTGTACTTCCCCAGTCTTTGTCATCCGCAAGGCTGACAAGACTCAGTGGCGGCTCCTCCACGACCTCCGCCAAATTAACAACGTCATAGAAGATATGGGGTCTTTCCAGCCTGGGATGCCTTCCCCAACCATGCTCCCACGAAATTGGGAATTGGCTGTAACAGACATTAAAGACTGCTTTTTTCAAATTCCTTTGCACCCTGATGATGCCCCTCGTTTTGCTTTCTCGGTACCTTCCATCAACCGAGCGGCCCCAAGGAAGCGATATCACTGGAAGGTGCTTCCCCAGGGAATGAAAAACTCACCAGTGATTTGTCAACAATACGTCGCTTCTTTGCTGTCCCCTGTCTGCGCAGTCGCGGAGGGAGTGATCATCCATCATTATATGGATGACATACTCGTTTGTGCCTCAACTGATGATCTGCTGGCCTATGCGCTTAACCTCACAACAAATTCGTTGTTTGCTGCAGGCTTTGAGTTGCAGGACAGCAAGATTCAGAAGATGCCACCTTGGAAATACCTGGGCCTGGAAATCAGTAGGCGGTCCATTGCACCGCAAAAATTGGACATCAAAACCAAAGTCAGGACTCTTGCGGATGTCCATCAATTGTCTGGTGCATTGAACTGGTTAAGGCCTTGGCTAGGTCTGACTACTGAGGACCTAGCCCCTCTTTTCAATTTATTGAAAGGGGGAGAGGAGCTTAGTTCTCCTAGGGCACTTACCCCGGAGGCGAAGGCAGCCCTGGTGAAGGTACAGGAGGCAATGTCAACACGACAGGCAAGCAGGTGTGACCCTGGTCTGCCATTCAATTTTATCATCATGGAAAAGCTGCCACACCTGCATGGTGTGATTTTCCAGTGGGACTCATCACACAAGTCACCAAAACAAGGTAGGAAGGGCCAAGGCAGAGGAGACCCTTTTTTTATCATAGAATGGGTCTTTCTCAGTCACCACCGGCCCAAGAGAATGACACGGCCACAAGAATTGATGGCTGAGCTAATCCGCAAAGCGAGAACACGGATCAAAGAATTGGCTGGATGCGATTTTGCATGCATTCACATGCCAATTGGCTTGCAAACGGGCCAAATCACGAAACCAATGTTGGAACACCTGCTTCAGGAGAATGAAGCGCTCCAATTCACCCTGGACTCCTTTACGGGCCAAATTTCAATTCATCGGCCAGCCCACAAATTGTTTAATTCGAATGTAGAGTTTACATTGGCCTTGAAAAGTGTCTGCAGTAAAAAACCTCTAGAGGCTCTGACAGTTTTTACAGACGCGTCCGGGAGGTCTCACAAGTCAGTCTTGACTTGGGAAGATCCCCAAACTCAGCAGTGGGAGACAGATATCGAAGAGGTGATAGGATCGCCTCAAATTGCTGAGTTGGCCGCAGTCGTCAGAGCTTTCGAAAGGTTCTCTGGACCATTCAATTTAGTCACCGACTCTGCGTACGTTGCAGGGGTGGTTTCTAGGGCAGATCTAGCTGTTCTACAAGAGGTGTCCAACACAGCTCTTTTTGAGTTGCTCTCGAAGCTAGTGAAGCTAGTCTCCCACCGAGAGCATCCATTTTATGTGATGCATACGTGATCGCACACTGATTTGCCAGGGTATATTGCTGAAGGGAACAGGAGGGCAGACGCTCTCTCTGCTCCTGCAGCAATTGCCGCACTGCCGAACATTTTTGAGCAGGCGAAGCTCAGCCACCAATTGTTTCATCAAAATGCGCCAAGCCTCGTTCGGCGTTTTCACCTCATGCACCAGCAGGCAAGGGCCATTGTGGCTTCGTACCCATCCTGCCAATCACACACAGTTCCCACACTGCACGCAGGAGTCAATCTACGTGGCCTGGAGAGCTGCGAGGTTTGGCAAATGGACTTCACACATATCCCACAGTTTGGCAGACAAAAGTATGTGCATGTTTCTGTCGATACCTTCTCAGGTGCAGTCTTTGCCTCTTCCCACACAGGAGAGAAAGCACAAGGTGTAATCAAACACCTGATACAGGCGTTGTCTTTCATGGGCATCCCCAAGAGCCTGAAAATGGATAATGGCCCAGCGTACAAATCCAAGGAATTCTGCGACTTTCTGCAGCAATGGGGAGTGGAACATAAAACTGGCATCCCCCACTCCCCCATGGGCCAAGCAGTTGTAGAAAGGACCCATAGGGAGATCAAAAGGGTCCTTGCTCAGCAGCAACAGGTTCTAAAGATCGAACCTCCTTCAATTAGACTGGCCAGGGCTTTATATACCATCAATTTTTAAAACTGCACCTTTGAGGTTTTGAACCCGCCAATCGTGAGACACTTTGGATCAAGTTCCGATTTCGACCACCAGTTTTGCTAAGGTCACCAGAGTCAGGCCAGGTGGAGGGCCCATACGACCTTGTGAGGTGGGGGCGTGGGTACGCCTGTGTCTCTATGCCCACAGGTTTGAGGTGGGTGCCTGCCAAATGGGTGAGACCATTTGTGAAAAAACAGCCAGAAAGAAATAATGATGTGCCACAGGTTGCATCAGTGGCACTTCGCCGCAAGAAAAAGAAATTGAACCGGTTGACTCTCCCAATTCTGTGGGAATGGGAAGACCCCCTGCCCTTCTCATATTATTTGTATTAAGGCTAATCATATTTGTTTTAAGCCTATTTTTCAGTTGTTACGAACCTGATCCAGCCCCAGACTCTGTACATCATGTCCATCCTTCTGGTCACGTTGATCCTGATTACCGACCTCCTGGCTCAACACCAAGCCTGGATTGTCCCGCAGCCTAAGGCCAATGTGTGGACCACCTTGGCGAAGTCCCTCGGCCAAGACCACATATGCCTTAGCCAAGCCTCAGCCACTGATCCTCTGTCAACCTGTCTCGTGGGGATCCCTTTCCAACATTTGGAATTCCCGGAAGCCATGCTACTAAATGCTATCAGGATAAGTAAATAGCAGGTTACCGATGGTTCACACTCAATGGTAGTTATGGATCAGGGAACCGTTCCTGATGTAAATCTGTCTGTCGGATGGTGCAGTTTTACTGCCAAATTAGAAAACCTTCAAGAAGAACCTTTGGAGATGGAACTCCTTGGTTCTTCAAAAGCGCCCTTTTGTATTCAATTTGTTTGTTCCCCCTCAAGAGCAATTAAAAGGCTTTACTAATGTTCTCCAATCGAACAAAGCATATAAGGCCAACCCGTGGTGTGAGCGGGTTGCCCACGTGGGAATGGCTTCCACCTTGCTTTATAGGCCCTTGTCACTTCCTAAGGGAAGTTTTTTAATTTGTGGGGATCGATCATGGCCAGGCATCCCCTCTCGCCTCGTAGGAGGTCCGTGCACCCTCGGCAGGTTGGGCCTTTTCACCCCCAACAGAACCCAAATCAGAGATTGGAAAATTAAAAATAGCACACACAATTTGGCAATCCAAAAATGAGATCTGAAAGAATTAGATCCTGACTGTGACTCAGAAATTATTAATTGGAGTAAACCTAAAGGAGTCGCAATCACTGTGTTTTTGCCATGGGTTACTATCGCTAAGGCGATGGGTGAATTGGCTCACGTTAAATGGTGGGTGGCAAAACAGGCAAATTTGACTTCCAATGCCCTGGCTGACCTCCTACAGGATGAGGAGATTATGAGACAGGCCACTTTGCAGAACAGAGCAGCCATAGACTACCTTTTGCTCTGGCATGGTCACACATGTGAGGAGTTTGAGGGGCTATGCTGCTTCAATCTAACATCAAAGGCTGAGGATGTGGGCAAAACCATCACAAAGATGCAGGACATGGCCGGCGAAATTAAAAAGGAGACGGCTGATTGGTTCAACGGATTTCTAAAGAGCTGGGGACTTTCGGGCTGGGTTGGGTCAATTATAAAAACTTGTCTTTTAATTTTATTCATTATTATAGTTGCCTTAATTATCTTAGATTTAGTTAGACACATGTTAAGCAGATTGATTTTGAATGCTACATCTACCCCCATCCGTCTGTGAATCAAGTCAGCCTCCCCGAAGATCCGGAGGAGATCGAAATGATGGACCTCCGAGATGTCAACGGGCAAGAATATCCACCCTACGAGCAGTGGCTGACCACAGAGAGAGGATTCGATGAACTGTACCCGGAGTCGGAATATCTGCCGCCTCCACACCAATTCTCATCATTTTAATAAAAACAAAAGGGGGAGATGTGGTGGTGTGGAATTAAGTTCATAATAAGTTTGTTAGGTTTGTGCAGGTTGATTGTACAATGGTATGTTCCTTGTACCCCATTTTTCTCCTGTTGGTATTATCCTGGCATTCCCTAAGTCATATAACTCTTCAGTTATTTGTCAATCTTTCCTCATGGTCTGTGTAAACCCCTCCCTGTTGTCCCTGATTGGTTTCTGTTATGTCACCCCATGTTCGTACCACCTCTTTAGTTGAAGCCCATTGGTTGTAACCTCCTTACCACACCCCATTTCACTGCTGTATAAAACGGCAGGTCAGAAGAGCCTTGGGGGCAGTCTGAGCATCAGGCAGGTGGTAAGGAGGTCCTGTGAGATGCCCGAATAAATCTGTTGTTTTACTGGACTGGCTCCTCCCTCCTTCTTCTCCGTCGTTGTCAGCATTCTCCACCACCTCACACAGCCTCTCAGGACAAGAACTCACAGGGATCAGCAGGCTTGCGTGACTTGCCTGGCTGTACCCTTTAGCCTGCTGTGGTGTCTGAGCTAGCCGGGGCAGGCAGAGAGACTGAGTTCTCTTAAAGGCTCCACGACACCTAATGAGTCTGTAATTCTGTAATTCTGTAATTCTGAAACCTTAAAGAAAACACTAGAAAGTCACAGAAAGAAAGAGTTAGAATTTCCCCTCTGGATACCAGTGCCCATAATATCAGTCCCAGAGATTGAGTATTAATTAAGTAACCCCAAGTATGAAAGTCTCTTCCAGGTGTTGCTCACCACACATACCGCAGTGCAAACTCCAGAAAGAAGTCAGGCCCATGTTACCGGAATTAAAGGACCAGTACTGCCCCCTGGTGCCAGACTAGACCAAACAGTACCACCTGCCACCTCTTCTAAGTAGACAGCAATTGAGAGACCAGGAGACCTAAAATTAACTCTCAAGAAAAGGCCGAAGCAGCATCTACTAAGAGAATGCCCAAGAAAAAACTGCAAGTTGATGAGGGTTTCAGCCCAATCAAAGAAATAGAGGAGGGAATTGTTATGAACGAATTCTCAGTGAGTGTGGATGCTCCAAAGGCTGCCCCTGTGTACCTGCCGTAGCCCGAGATGTTGCAGGGTTATGTCTCCAGAACTCCTGAGACTACTGTTGCCTCCCCCAGCCTGGACAGATCCGCTGCCAGACCCCTGCTGCTATAGGCGGGGCCCTCCCCTGGGGAGATGCCTTGGCGGCCGCCCAGAGCCACTGCAGCTGCTGGTGTCTCTGCCCCCTCTCCCCAGGAAGTGGCGGCCTGGCCTGCTGGCCAGGAGCCGTGGCTGATGTCGCAGCCCCTGCCCCCGGGAAGCAGGGGAGTTCCCAGCGTGGTTCCGCGGGGCTCTGGAGGGGCCAATGGGAGGTGCCAGTGCCTGGCGGGACTGGGGCAGCCACCGTTCTCACGGAGTCTGTAGTGCCCTACTGGGCAGCTATCCTGCCAGTCCTGCATTTCTGAATTAGCATGTTAAAAGCTATTTGATTGTCCTGCTTGTATCTACAGTAATCGGAGCTCACCTAGCCCTCCCCCCATGTTGCCTACTTGAGGAAGGATGCATATGGAAATAAAACTGACCCTGTGAATCTTGGGAGAGTTCTTTGAGAAGAAAAGCACCCCAAGATGGAGAGCTGGACACAGTGGAGGGGAACTAGATTGTGCCCTGGCCGAAGAGAAAGTGGACTCACCCCCTGGCCTGGTTTGAAGACTCACCATGATCTACTGAGAATCTGACTGGCGTTGGGACTGGGCCAGCTCAAGTGACTGATTTGGAGAGAAACTCTCAAGGTTTTTCCATGAGGGTAAAGAGCTGACCTCTGCTGCTTTGCACTTCAGCAACAGACATGCACCACTGCTGCCTCAGGGTTGACCAGAGAGAGCTTCTAGCTGTTCCCATGGGAACAAGCACTTGGCACCTACTGCCTGCAGCTGAGTGCTGAAAAAAGACTCTTCCTGTTCCTCTGGATTGCTACAGCAGCGTGGGAAAACTCCGTCAAGCTCCCCCAACCAGCTGATCTCTCTAATAAAGAGCTGAATATTATAAAGGCATTAGCCCTGTTCATTTCAGAGGGAATGGGAGAAGGGGTAGGGGAAGTGGTGGGAAGGGGGGGTTGTGGTGGCTGATCTTCCATCTCTCTCTTACTTACTTCTTTCCAAATCAAAAGGAACATCGGGAGAAATTTAGATGCTATTTTATCTCCTAGTTCCACTCTGTTTGTTAATAACTCTCCAACTTTGTCCCAGGCAGAGATAGAATTTACATTCTGCTGGGTAAATTGAGGCAGATGAAAAGATAACCATGGGACAAACTGTTTCAATTTCCCCTTAGATATTTTAATATTTCCACCATCTAGAATATTTAGGGTTTGGGATTATAAGCCTCTTTGCTGCACAGTGAGTTTAGCCCCCATATTTGATGTTAAAATGCAGACTGCACAGTTTTATATCTACCTCTTTTTGCAGCTAAACACAAACCAAAACCTAAAGCAAAAACAGCCGGACTAAGGAAAGGGCTCAGTTTCTCCTCCCCTCAACAGTGAGGTAAGATGGAGAAACTCACTAAGAGAAGCCCACAGCTTTTAAAAGTGCCGCTGGCAGCCACACAGATGCTGCAGCAGCACGTGGCTGCCGGAGCCGGAAAAGAGGCAAAAACTCCAGATAAAAGCACCTGCCAGCGTTTGCCTGAACCCCTCCTGCCACGCCTGGAAGCTGCCACTCTACCCCACACGCCTGAACCCCTCCTCCCCAACCATGTGGGGGCCGGGCCCCCCTTTTCTGCAGCTGGAGTTCTGTGCTGCGTCACCCCACGCACTCAGGGGTCACTTTGGGAGTTCCCAGAAAGGTGCACATACCCCCTCCTGTGACTTCGGCTGGTCAGGATTGCTGTAGAAGGGTCTTTCATCTGAAACTGATCTGTCCAGGGGTTTGTGACGTGTTGCCGGTTCCGTCCTTCACTGGATTTTCCATGCAAAAAACGGTAATCCTAGCTTGGGCAGTTGGAGGTCCCAAAAGCTTATAAAATCCACAGGTGGAAATCCAGCTATGACGTAAGGTCTCAGCCACAGGTGGAGGCCTCACGTTTGGGCCTCAACTCTGTCCAGTTTCCCTGCCCCTGAGGTTCAACCCGGGCTAGCTGTAGGCCTCAGAGGGGATAGCTGGACAAAGGACCAAAGGGAAAAGACAGAGGCGCACTTTCTCTTCTCGGGATACGTCCCACAGTTTATTACACGGAACCTTCTTATTGTGAAATACAAAGTTATGTTTCCTGTCAGGTAAATGAAGAAAATCTGTGTAGTTATAGTTGTGGAACACTGCCATGGGACAGTTATAAAGATGAGGCTGTTTCTACAGGTTATAGGTCTTAAAGGTCTAAGAACATTTTAAGGTCTTAAACAGAGGGGTTTTTTTTATATGAAAGTATAAGTCTGAAGGTACTAGAGTTCTAAACGAGGGGTTTTACAATCTCACAATCGGTTATAAACATAAAGTCTTAGCAAGCAAAATTCCAGTAAAGCAATAATCAAAACATAGAATTTAACATCACAGCCTCCAGGTAAAACAACCTCTAATCTCCTGACCCCAAGCAGGGTTTCCGGCTGTGGGGTCGCAGTGATAGGAAGGGGGTCCCGAGGTCCTGAATCCCAGAGTTCCCGGCCGCAGGGATCGCAGTGACAGGAAGGGGGTCCCGAACCCGGCAGAGTTCCTGGCAGCGGGGCCACGATGGCAGTGGGGGATCCCAGGGTCCCACCCCACGCAGGGACCCTGGGGCCCCCATCCCAGGCAACAAAGACTACAATAGATAGTACCTTAAAAATCCCATTTCGACTCCCTGGCAAGGATCGTTCCTCAGGCTGCAGAAGGTGGAGGTTGGATCGATAGATTGGGTTGATCAATCGATACCTTCACTTCCAACCCAGAGGCTTTTTATCTATATGTTACAAATGCATGTTCATATCTTTATCTGCACACTACCCAATCTAGGTGCAAATTTCTAAGTTCATAAAACTACAATAAACTACGAAAAGCAGTATCAAAAACCTACGCATATAGCATATCTATCAGTGCAAAAACTCTATCTTGCTAGTGTAAAAGTTCTATCTTATTGTGCGTAAAAATTCTATCTTGTTATGTGAAAAACTCTATCTTAACATGTGTATAAAACTTTATTTGGGCAAAATTCATACCAAAAATTATAAACAGTACTCTATTTTTGTTATGTCTAAACTCTATCACTAGGCCTGAAGCTCTGTACTTCTACACTAACAATTAGGCACTTAGGACATGTGAAGCTTAAAACTGAGGCTTAGATTTCTACTTTATGTGTGTGGCTTTATATATTCTAATTTTTCTAACGGTTTTAATTTAACCCCTGCACTTCTCACTCTCTGTGGGGGATCCATGTAAACATGGACTCCAACATCCTAATAAACAACCGAGGAAAGCATGGAAGGAGGTTTTTGAATAAATCTTTTGCTTGCAATTACCTATTATAAGTCTCAAGCTATTCTGTAGTGTCTTATAATTAAAACTTTAGAAGCTTGCTTTGTATTAAAGAATTTTCATCTGTAGTTTTAGAATGTAAAAAGGCTTTTTAGACAAAAGAAGGAAGTAAGAATGGCCTCAGGCTCTCTCACAAAAGGGTGGAAATCATCCTGGATATGAAAGAAGGATTTCAGCTTGCTGATTTATGGTTCCTGAAAAAGGGAAACTGGACATCACTGTCAAAGATTGTTAGACCTGGAAAACAGAAGCTGGACCCCACATCTGGAAGCTGGACCCCACCACCTGGGATACATATCCTGGATGTACATCCTGGAATATTGAAATCTAAAATGGATCACAATAGAGTATAGAAATTGAACAGGAACCAAACACCATCATCATGGATTTACATTTCTAGGTATTGAATAATGACATTAAAAATTGGACATAGAAACTGATGAGAAAAGCTTATGAATATGTATGAATATAGCCAATAAAATACCAGCAAGTCCAGCAATCAGTGTGCAGTCAGAGGGGAAAACCCCTACCACAGGAAGGGGATGGCCCCTGCCACATCTCTGCTTTCTGCAGTGCACGTATGGGTGAATTAATAAGGAGTCCAGCTGCTGGAAATGCCTTTCTCTGTGCTTGTGCTGGTGAGCTTGTGCTCACCATGGTTTTCATTATTGAAGGACTCCCTATTTATGAGATCACAGATATGCTAAATAATAATAATAAAACCTAATCATTCTTAGAAACACATTTTTTGGGGTTGTTTTTAATCTACGACAAAACCTGGAGACCTCTCCACCCTCAGCAATCCCTCATCTCATCCCCAGCGTCCCCTCTCCGTGGACAGCAGGACCACCATAAGCAAAGGAGCAGGACCAAAGCCCAAGGGTGTTATCAGGGCACAGCACTCAGTGTGTCACTGAGATAATATGCTTAAAGGAGGAGATCAGGGCATACTTAAATATCCTGACCCATAGTCCTAGTAGAGCAGCTGGAAGATCTGATGGTCTCCCCATTGTCGTGGTTTCGGGGGGAGGTGAATTTTTCCAGGGGGATGTGGGCAAGCCAATCAGTGATCAGCTTTTCTGCTGGCACTTGGATTGGTCACTCGGAGGTTTGGACACGCCTCTGAGGACACAAGGGGTTAAAAGCAGGACTCCAGGGGGGTTCGGTCTCTTTTGGATTCTGGTTTCAGCAGGGAAATATCTCCTCTCCCCTGCTCAGCTTTGGGCAGAGTGGGGGAGGGGAGCCACGTGGCCGGGCTCAGGAGAACCACGCAGCCGAACTGGAGTAAGCTGGGGCCCCAGGGGGAGAAGAGAGTGGACAAGACTAGAACTGAGCTGCCCCATCCAGGATGGAGGGGTGGAAAACTGTGGAAGTGCCTTCCGTGTGTGCTCACCCTCTCCCCCCGCCCCGCCCCTCCGGGAGAAGATGCCCAGCCACGTGGGAGTTGCCCAGCCTGGGAGTGCCTGAGCCTGCAGCCCTGCCGAGAGCTAGAAACTCTTAACCCTTTCTTGGCAGAAAGAAACTTTTCTTAGACATTGATTCTCATGACTGGTAGTTTCAGAAGAGAGAGAGAAACAGCCTGGGACCGAGATGATAAAGCACGATTGGAAAGAACCCGATGGGCAGGGAATTGAAGAAGAGTGGCTTTTGAGCTGGACTTTTCTTGCATAATGTTAGCCATAGACTGAACTCAAGCCTCCTTTGAACATAAACTGCATTTGGGTGGATACAGCTGCCTTTGCTTTTGCTACAGTGACTGGCACTTTAAGAGTAGAGCGAGCAGAGAAGAGAGGGGGAGGGTGTGGTGGCACCCTCTGCCCTCAGGGGAGACCTGCTCTTGGAACCCTCGGCCCCACGGGAAAAATGGGGAGAGCTCGGCATGCAAGCATCCTTAAAAGAGCCCTGTATGCAGCTTCAGCCTATGGACAGCGGTGAGAGCGCTGGACATAGGAAAAAGGAAGTGTCCCCTGGCAGACTTCTCCGGGCGGTGCCACAGGTGACATGGAGACACACAAAGAGTGGACCTGCGTTTCCTGAAGAGCAGTCTGCGGTGCAAGAGAGACTCTTCTCTGCCTTGCTGAATTGAAGATTGGGTTTTTTTGAGTGGTGATTGTTTGATTTAAAACCTAAAGGTTTGGTCTATAGAGGGTAATGTGTAAAGGGTAGAAACTGGGGGAGGAAAAGAAATGTTCTGAGAAGTTTTTTATTCCTGTGTCTGTGTGTGTTTAGAGTTTTCTATCTCTGTTTTTATGTAATGTAATAAAGTTTTGTTTTTCTGTTTTAAGGTTTAAGCCTGCTCTGCTCTGTCCCTGATCACATCCCACAGTAGTTGTTAGGGAAAAACATATATTCATGGGTGCATTAACATCTGGCCAGTGTTAAGCCATGACACCCCATAATAAACAGTGGTTCATTTATTACTACTTTGCATATGTATCTAGAAATGAATTAAGCCCCTAGCTATGACTCACCCCATTCTTGCTATCACCAGAGATACCAACCTCCAACATTCAGGTAACTGTTGCAACAATGACATCTACTTTTCACAGAATCACAGAATATTTTGAGCTGGAGGGGACCTATCAGGATGATTAAATCAAATTCCTGGCCCTGCACAGGAAACTGCCAGTATCACACCATGTACCTGAGAGCATTGTCTGAATGCTTCCTGAACTCAGATAGGCTTGGTGCTGTAACAGCTTCCCTGGGGATCCTGTTCCAGTGCTCAACCACTCTCTGAGTGAAGAACCTTTTCCTGATATCTGACCTAAACCTCCCCTGACTAAGCTTCATGTTGTTCCCTCCAGTCTAATCATTGGTCACCTGAGAAAAGAGAGCAGTGTCTGCCCCTCCTCTTCCCCTCATGAGGAAGTTTTAGACTGTGATGAGATCTCCCCTCAGTCTCCTCCAGTCTGAATAGACCAAGTGACCTCAGCCGCTGCTCATACTGCTTCCCCTCAAGGCCCTTTACCATCTTTGTTGCCCTCCTTTGGACTCTAATAGCTTTATATCTTTCTTATATTGTGGTGCACAGAACTACATACAATATTCAGGGTGAGGCCGCACCAGTGCAGAGCAGAACAGGATAATCACCTCCCTCTCCCAGCTGGCGATGTTGTGCCTGATGCACCCCAGGATGCTGTTTACCCTCCTGGCTGCCAGGGCACACTGCTGACTCATATTCAACTTGCCATTCACCAGGACCCTCAGGTCCCTTTCCGCAGCACTGCTTTCCAGCGTCTCATTCACCAGTCTGTATGTACATCCAGAGTTGCCTCATCCCAGGTGCAGAATTCAGCACTTGCCCCTGTTAAACTTCATATAGTTGGTGATTGCCCAGCCCTCTCATTTGACAAGGTCTCTGCAGGTCCTCCGTGTCTTCGAGGGAGCCTACAACTCCTCCTAGTTTTGTATCATCTGTGAAATTGCTCAGGATCCCTTCCAGTCTTGTGTCCAAGTAATTTATGAAGATGTCGAAGAGCACAGGGCAGAAGATGGACCCCTGCAAAACCCCACTGGGGACAGGTTGCTAGCCTGATATCACCCCGCTCACTATGCCTTTGTGCCCAACCTGTGAGCCAGTTGCTCACCCATCACATGATGTGTTTATCCAGCTGTGTGCTGGACATTTTCTCCAGAAGAATACTGTGAGAGATGGTATCAAAAGCTTTACTGAAATCCAAAAAGATTGCATCAAATGTCTTCTCTCAATCAACTAGGTGGATTACCTTGTCATAAGAGGAAATCAGGTTTCATAACCAGAGCTTTCCCCTCATGAAGCCATGCTGGCTGTGACAGATAACTGTGTTGTCTTTCAGATGTTTTTCAATACCTCCCAGAATAATCTTCTCCATAACTTTACCAGGCACTGAAGTGAGACTGGCAGGCCTCTATTTTTTCGAGTCATCCTTCTTGCCCTTCTTGAAAATCAGGACATTTGCCAGCTTCCAGTCAGCTGGGACCTCTCTGGATTACCAAGACTGCTCAAAAATCATTGAGAGAGGCCTCGCGATGATGTCAGCCAGTTCTTTGAGGATTCTTGGATGAATCCCATCAGGTCCCATAGGTTTGTAGGGATCCATCTGGAGTAGCAGATCCCGCTCAGCTGCAGGGTCAACTGGGACTTGATCGTTCTTGCAGCCATGGTCCTTCTGTTCAGGGCACTGAGACCCCCTTAGCCCATCAACAGCGTTGAAGACAGGCAAAGAATGCATTAAACACCTGCCTTGTCCATATCCCTGTTTGTGAGGTGACCATCCTCATCCTGTAATGGGCCGATGTTATTTCTGCAATGCCTTTTGCTATTAACATATTGAAAGAAACTCTTTTTATTGTCCCCCACAGCTCCATCCAAATTCAACTCTAACTGAGCTTTGACTGCACAAATTTTCTCCCTACAGTGGCAAGCAGTATCTTTGTATTCCTTCCACACCACCTGACCTTGCTTCCACTGGGCATACATCTTCCCTTTTTGTCTAATATCCAAAAGAAGATTCCTGGACAGCCAAACCAGTCTTATGCATTGTCTACTGGATTTCCAACATTTGGGAATTGCCTATTCCTGTGGGAGGGAAAATGACTGGAGACCCTGTGGACAGGTAACTGGGAATCTGAAGGGGTGCCCGATTTTTGGGATGCTACTGCCAGGTGGCAACTCGGCTGCAGCAGCCCCCCGGTGAGCTCTGCTGGTGCCAGTTATTGACGGGTCAACACAGAGACAGACAACAGCGAGACGGGACTTGGGTGCAAGCTGAGATGTTTATTCAGCAGAAGTTGGAGCCCCAAGACCCCGGGCAGAGGTTTTGGGGGGGATTTTATGCTTTCACAGAAAGGGGAGGGGGAAAAGGGTCACAAACTAATGGGTTACAAGTAAGGGAGTGGAATAGGGTGGAATGACATGGATATGGGGCCAATAAGATGGACGGGGGGGGAAAGGGTCACGTGGGCTTATGGGGCATTGAGGATTTGGTGATTTTCAAGGCAGGGATTAGGTAGAGGTTGGCCCACAGAGGGATATTGATAGGGAAAACTCTGGAAAGTAGGATAGGATTAGGGAGGATTAACAACTGGGAGGTGGAGTCCCAGAGCTGAACAAACCACCGGGTGAAACTATAACTGGGGATGGAGACAGGGGTGTGCCTGGATTATACCAAATATAACAAACACAATACAGAAATAAATCATAACCAAAAAATGCACCACAACAGAGATTCAATTAGAGAAAACTGAGGAGTTAACATCTTAACAGGAGTTATAACAGTATGGAAATTATAGGCCAAATCACAGTTGCTGCTCCCTGAATGGAATGGGGTTGGCATGACTTGAAACCTTTTCCATGATGATTCCCCCAAACACACACCTGCTAAGGGGGATGGAATAGAGTGTGGAGCAGAGTGGAGAAACCGCACCCAGGCTCTGTGGAAATCCTTTCAGGACAGGGAAGTAGATGGTACTTTGCAGCCAATAAACTGCATAGCACCTGTCAGCTAGGTGGGAGAGGAGATGATGTCCTGTTGCTGAGCCAGCAACTGTGGAGAAATCCCTCTCCTTAGATGAACTTGCTTCATTAAAGCCTAATAATAATAACACACACCTATATCCCAGAGTTATCTGTCTCCAGGGTATGACTGCTCCTCAGTGGGCATGCACTCTATATTCTTTTGACTGAATCTTAAAAAGAGAAGTGAGAGAATTTTGCACCAATCAGTAATAAAGATATGTATGACTAGAGTTACTCAAGCTCCACCTAAACACAAAGAAGTAGTATAAAAATAACTTGACTGTGGGGGAAAGGTTAGGGAAGACTCCATTGTATCTGCTGGGATCAGAAAATTGGCTGAACCTGTCTTCTTCCCTGTAAGGACACCTATTGGGTAAGAATCATACTCTATGCATGCTGAACATGTTATTAGGAATTAAGGCTTGTCAGTATATTCCTTAAAGTATATTTTTGCAGTCAGACCCTATCACCAACAGCTTTTGAGCCTTAACCTGTCACAATTTTATATTAATAAAGAGTGTTATTCCATAAACTTTTAGGGTGAATCCTTTGCAGACACTGGCAGTTGCCGGCAGCAGGTAACACACTCAAAGAGGAAGACTTGTTGAGGAGTCTCCCTTATACTGCTGGTGTGTTTCCCTAAGTCAGTCGAACCACCCTCCAATCCAGCAGCACTGCTCAGTGAAGGCTCCCCCTAACAGGATGCTGACAGACTGGTCAGGCACAAAGGCCTTGACTGTCCTGCAACACTTACAGACAAATTAAACATTAAGGGTTGTGATAATTGATGCACTCAGTGTTGCACAAAACAACATCTTTTGGCTCTTAGCTGCCTCCAGTCTCAGTTGTGGATGCAGTTAGTTGCTGCCTCGATTATAAAAGAAGGCACTCTTCCTATTGAAATTTGTAAAGTAATTTGGGACAGTGCCACTGATTTAAAAAAAAAAATTCAGTTCTGGTGGAACTTAGTGAATTTTACTTATAACCCCATTATAAACACAGCCACAGCCTTTGTATTGACCATACATAATGCTTTAGTACATTTGATATTTCCCTATTATTGTATTAAGATTGAATCATGATGGAGCCATTCTCTATCCTTTCGAGCATAGGGAATGGGCCTGTCGAATTGATGAGAAATGGCAAACTGTTAATTTAGAATTTTGTATTGTTTGGGAACAACAAAAGTTTATTTGTGAAAGTAATGCAGTTATAGCTTAGGACATTTGTTTGGACACAGAACAAAATATTTGTAATTTTGAAGTTTCTCCTAATGAGACTCCTGAAACAGTGCTTGTGTATATAGGCAATGGATGTGTATGCTTTAGGACTGCTTGTGACGTCTTAGCTGTAGAAAATGTAATACTAGACACTAAAAATAATTCGAATTTTTGTGTCTGTAACTTTACCAAAATTACAGCCTGTGATTTTTCTTACTCCTCTCCAGTTACTTCTTGCCACCTTTTACAATCTAATTACACACTGATCCACAAGCTATGGCCTACCCTGATCGGGATGAACCTTACTTTGATAAAGCAATTTTTGCTTCATCAGGATCTAAGCGAAATTTTAGACAAAAATCCAGAAAAATGGACAAAAAACCTTGATAACAAATTGTGTCATCCCATCATTGTTCTGACTTTAGTTTTGATTGGCTTTGTTTTGTCAGCAATCTTATTCTTTATGAATTGGAGAGTGATGAAACAGCTAAAACAATTAACCTATGTAATGTATGCACACAATTTGCTTTATATTCCCCTCTTATAGATGTACTTAGAGATATTGACACAAGACAAAACACACAAGTAGGCCATAGTTATGGATTGTAAAATGGATTTTTGCCGAAGTAAGATAGATTTTTGATATGCATATTTCAAGTTAATTATGTATTTTTGATTTTGTATGATTTTTGATCATTTTAAAAATTTGTTTTGTTAAAATTGTTTTAATTAATATTTTCATGATTTTGTTTTGATTATTTGATTCTGTGAATCATTTATCACTGTGATTTGTTTTGAAGTTTTATCATTGTGATTTGTTTTGGAATTTCATTAATCAATATTGATTATCATTGTAATAATTTTATTAATCAATATTGATTATTGTTGCCCATCTTTTTCTCTTGTTTTTATTTTTTCTCCCTCTATTCTCTTGTTCTCTCTCTCTCGCCTCTGTTCTGTTCTGTCTCTGTTTTCTGGGATATGCTACTGACAATGAGTCCTGAAGACATTGTAACAACCCAACGAACCCGGCTGCTGGAGCTCTCTTGACTACAATCGTGAGTCATGGGGTGGTGTGAGAGTCGGTCCAAAGACCCTTCGTTTGCCTCCCAATCGCCACAGAAGGACGGGGAGGAAAGGGGGCTGAGACCATAGAGACCTCCAACTCAGTTCTCCTGGCTTGGCACAGGCTGAGGTGGAAACCTGCCAAAGTCCTGCAGGTGTGTCCACTAGCCCATGGGAAGAACAATGGACAAGTCAAGGGTGCCTGGGCTGTGTTTGCTGCTGGCCGAACTAGCTGTGCTGTACCAACCTGTTCCCTCAACGGAGCAACAAGACGGCACCACTCATGAGATCTACCACCCCTCCTGGCAAGCTGCCCCTCACCTCGAAAAGGACTATAATAAGCTCCCCAAAAAAGACCGTTTCGAGATCTCCCCAATGGAAAAGACGGATCTATTGGTGCGTGCCACGAGGACTTCGAAAGTGGTCTATTGGCTCAGTGTCATGAGGACTAGCATCTCCTGTTGGTAGCTATAACCCCCTCTTTTTCTCTTTTCTCTCCTCTCTCTTTTTCTTTCTCTCCTTTTTCCTCTATGGCACACTGTTTGTGGGTATCAATAAAAGATACATTGATTTTTGGTTAAAACTGAGTTCTCTGCCTCTTTTTTACAGTGTGCTTTTGCTCTAGGTTCTTGGCTAGCCTTCTGTTTTGTGTGAGTTAGCAATCATAAGGGGTTTGCTTGAAATTATGGTTATGCTTTAGGATTTGCTGTATGTCTTCCCTAAGCATATCCTCTCCCATTCCCTATAATGGTGCCTGTCTTTATTTGTATTAGCTTGTATTATATTTTGACTCGTACCCTAATTGCTATTCAATCTGTTATATGTCAATCCCTTTTACTTATTAGCTAGCCACTCCTTAGAGACTCTCCTATTGGCCCCCAGGTGCCTATCTTCTCCCTAACCTCCCCCTTTCCCGAATGTCAATCCCCTGTATTCCTATCCCTCTCCCCAGAACCTTCCCTATCAATATTTAGTTACTCAATGTCCTATTTGTCCCTGTGTATCATTCCCCTCCCCTGTTCCCCCCTGATAAGTTTGTAAGATGTAAACCCTGCCTTGGACCCCTCCCTAGCTGTGCCCTCATGGGTTGTTTGTTCTGCACCACCCCCTCATAAAACCCACTGTCTGACCCCTGCTCAGCATCTTGGGCATCTGCCACACCTTCAATAAACTACCTCAGTTTCACCCCAAGACCCGTCTTGCCTCTGTGTCATCTCTGCACCCTGAGAAGCAACAGCTGAGAGGATCAGAGCTCTGGGGGGAAGTGTCGCTTCCCGAGGTGCTGCGTGCTCAGGGACCCCCTCCCAGAACCACGGACCATAATATCTCTTTTTGCACTTTGAAATCAAAACGAACCAACACGACCATAAAATGGATCATGACATGGGTCAAGCAAATCTCTCCACACTAAGGGTTGAAAAAGCCTTCCCTTTTCATGTGACACTGTGCTCTTAGGAGGTGGTACTTAAAAAGTGACCAGCACTGATGGACCCCAGAACCTTCAAAAGTATTTTCCCAGGGGACCTTTTTTACTAATTCCCTGAGCATCCAGAAGTCTGCTCTCTTCATGTCCAGCGTTGAATTTTTGCTGGCACTTTTCCTGCTGTCAGCAGAGATTCTAAACTCAATTGCTTTGTGATGTCTGTGGCCAAGATGGCCACAAATCACTGCTTCACTCTGTTCACAGGCAATAAATCAAGGAGGGCATCTTTCCAAGTTGGCTCCCTTAGTACCTGTATCATGAAGTTCACATCCAGGTGTTTTAGGAATCTTCTGGACCTCTTTCTGCCAACTGTATGGTCTTCCCAGTTAATATCTGGCAAGTCGAAGTCTCCCATTAGGACAAGGGAAGTTGACTTGGAAGCTTCCCTTAGTTTGTCAAAGAATAATTTGTCAGAGTCATGGTCCTGGCTAGGAGGTCTATAGTAGACTCCCACAATGGCATCCACATTATTTGTTTGTCCCTTGATTCTTACCCAGAGACTCTCAACTGTGCTATTGCCAACTGTGAGCTGCATACATACCTTTCTATTACATACAGTGCCACCCATCCACCTCTTCTGCCTTCTATCCCTCTTGAATAGTCTGGAACTGTCCAACAGGGCACTCCAGTCACAGGACTCATCCCAGCAGCTTTCACTTATGCCAGTGATGTCAAATCTCTGCGACTGGACCGAAGCCTTGAGCTCCGCTTCTTTGTTCTTCATGCTGCATGCACTAGTGTAGAAACATTTCAGGTGCGGTATATTGTATCCAACACCTCATGAAACAGATTGAGGGATACCATTAGTGCTCGTTTCCTCAAGTTTTAGCACACCATCCTATCGCTCATCACTGGCAAGCTTGGTTTTGTCCCTTTCCCCCTTACAAACTATTTTAAAGCTCTACCAACAAGCTTTCAATGAGTTTTATCAACATCTAAGAAGGCACAAAACTAAGCTAGCAGATTTTGTCACACCTTTTTTTCCTGTGGCAGACACAAAACCATGCGTGGCAAAATCTTACAAAATCATTACACATTCATAAAAAGGACAGCTGGCCTTTCAGAACACACTCTTCTATAATTTTTTTTTCATATTATGAGGAAGGATGCTTTGAGTTTCCAAACATCTTTTAGCAGTTCAGCAGGATGAGGAGCAACCAGCTGGAAGTCATGCAGCCTGCCACTGGACTCCTCTAAAGAGAGGAAAACCTTTCTTGGCTTGTGTGAATCCAACAAGACAGACGTTTTCTGCCTACTGATATATCAGAGATCTAATAACAGGGAGGTTAGAAAGCTCTTTAGGCTCATTTTCACTCTGAGAGCCTGAGAGAAGAGGGTATGAATAAATTTAGGGTATAGACTGGAAGAAGCAGTGGGAACAACCAACCAAATGAAGGTTAAGATAGAACTTAATAGATTTGTGTTGAGGGGATTACAGGACATGGAGGATGCACTCACTGTGAGCTGGATATGACAACCTAAGAGGCCCCACCCAACTTTATGCTGGCCTGATTCCATCTTTGCACAAACATCATTCAGATAGTACAGAAATTATAGCCATAGTGATGGTTAGGATATCTAGTGTACATGGCTCTCTTCTGTGCCCAGAGCTCTGTTTCAGCTGTACAGGGAGCTTGGAAGTCCAGTTGGGACTAGATGTCCACATTCTTAAGACAGGTCATGGTAGGGTAATAACTGCACCCTTTGTCATCCCTGTTTTCTCCACTATATTTTCCCCTGTAATCCTGAATTTGAATGGCTTTCCTCATCCATCAGCATCAACTTTTTTGGTTCTTCCAGAAGATGACATTGCATTTGTTGCTGATATAAAGGACGATAGCTCCACTCTGTCCATGGAGTTCCGCGAATATAAAACTGTTAGGAGATCAGTCAGGCCTTCAGATATGGCAGACAGTAACGGCTGAAGTTCATTCAAATACTGTAGCTTCCACTTGTCTGGTCAATCAAAATGTGCTTGGCTGCCTTATCCCTGATGCTCAAAGACCATGAGATAAAGAGAAAAACAATATAATGAAAGCACTGTCTTAGAGAGAAACCATCATTTTCTTCTAATAAAAAATTCATTTTTGCTAGTAAGACAAATCAAGTCAGCCTCTTAGACTTTTTGTTGTTTTGGATTTTTTTTTTGTTTTTTTTTGTTTTGTTTTTGTTTTCCAATTGAAAAAAAAAAAGTAGCTACAAGGTAAACAAAATGGTAATTTTTAAGGGGCTGGAATTTGGGAAGGAACAGATGTTTTTCACGACTCATTCTTAAAGCAGAGGTAGTGGAATGCACCTTTAACATTTGGATGCCAAACTGGCAGCAAGCAACTTCAACAGCACCTTTATGTCTCCTCTTTTCTATTTATACATTACACAAAACTATTTTTCCTGGGTATAATTGCACATCAAAGTACCACCTCTCTAACCACACATTTCCTACTGAAGGAGGTACCAGTAATAAGGCTCATTTCAGTCTTTCAGAGATGCAGTGAGATCTTTGATAACATTCAGGTGTCTCAGAGTCTATGAACACACCCTTAAAATGGAATATAGCCTCCTGTTCATTCAGGAATGTGGAAAAGGAATGTCCAGTTTACTTAAGGCCGAATATATTTACCTTGGCAAAAATGGATTTTGAAGGACTGTTCCAGGATTACAGGAACATAAAACTCACAACATTAAAATTAATTACATTGAACACAGACTGAGTGTTCACTGACTTGGTAAGTAAATAGAAATGCCTACACCTCTATTTCCCATCGTAACAGAGAGGTGAGCACTGCAAATTACCTCAGCTGGCTTTAAAACCATTTCCCCAGCACCAAGCCCATCTCCTCTAAGCTTTATACACAAGAAAGGTAATCAAGCACAGCTCCAGTCTAAGTTGCACAGCCTTTTTGGACACACTGACTTGATTATTTTTATCTACTTGTCTGAGCTTTCAAACTCATACTGACATAGCTTCTCTCAGATGAAACCTCCAACAAAATTGATGGTGTTTCAAGATCCTTAAAACTCACTCTTTTGAAGGCCTCAATGTTGATTGATGCTTATTTATGAAAGGAAAAAAAAAGGCAAAACACGCCAGCCCAGACTGAGGAAATAACAAATAGACAGAGTTCTGTGGAATTGCATTTTATGGAAATGGTATGCTCTTGTTCACCTCTGGAAAATGTATGGTTTATCCCAAGTCTGTACCCTCCCTGCAGTATCGTGTATCTGTAACTCTATTGGCTGGAGAATGTTACTGCGCCCACTTTGAACCTCTGTGTTAAGGGTGCAAACGCAAGGGGCTCGCCCTCTTTGCCCCTCTTCCCCCTGGAGGTCTTCGGACGCTCCCCTTCCCTCTCCCCCCTTCCCCCTCTCCCCTTCCCTTCCCCCACTCCCACAGGACCATGCTCCCTGCCTGGAGTGAGGCTCTGAATAAACCCTCATCTCATCAGCACCACAGCAGCCATCTGAAGTCTCTTTGCCTGCCAGCACGGGAACACCCACGACCCTAGGACCCGGGGGTCTCCCGGGGGACCCTCCCCGGGGACACCCCCCAAAATTTAAACTACAACAGAGTTCCACATTGATAAATAAAACAATATACTTCCTATAGCTCTTACATAATCTTAAATTGTTGTTTTGGTTTAAATCCAGCATCATTTTAGTAGTTCTTTAGAGTTGTTTGACTAGTGAATCTTCAGTAATGACAACTGCAGCTTTTGTTGACTTTTTTGAAAATATTGAGCTGACTCAAAATTACTGAGCTCAACAGCACTTGTAAACATAAACTAAAACAATATGTGACTGGTACACATTGCATGAAAATTTATTTAATGTTTAACACAAGAAGATGATGGCCAAACCTAGAGACACTTAAATGCTGTTGGAAAATCTTTTCCCTCTCTGGAATGAACATAATACACCTCTGGCCTTGATTCCACTGCACACACACAAGTATAATTTACCACAGTAATATATAATGGTGCATAAATTTGTAATAGGGCTGGTTTCCTTAAGCTGTTTCTGTTCATTTGCAGAAAAGTAATTTTCTGAAGAGTACAGCCATACAAGGACATGAGCATGGGTTTAGGGTGAGATGGAAGAGCTAGCTGGAAGAGAGTTCAGCCTTGATTGGTAGTGCTTCCTCATGCCAAACAGCTCTGCATGGACCAGTCCCATGAGGAATGCCTCCAAAGAGCTTGAGAAAAGATACCTGCTTGCAGATACAGCAAACTAATCAAATGGAGACAAACTTCAAGGAAAATAATAAGAATTAAAATGTTCCAAACAGTACTCATCTGGGAATCTCAATTAGTTTCACAAAGAGTGATTAATTTAGCTTCTTAGGTCTCTGCAAGATAAAGAATTACTAATCTTCCTGTCCTGCTTTAGGACAAATTAGGGGAAAATCTCCAAAGGAGCCCCTTAAAAAAAACAAACCTCCACAACTCCTCCCCCCCCCCCCCCCCCCCCCCGGGTTTGGGAGGAATTTCCTCGGAGGAAAAGTGGAAAAAACTTGTTTTTTAAGAAGCAACAAAAAACCACTCCCCAACACAAGAAAAACAACCCCAGATGACAAGTAATGTTTTCACCAGTCCAAGAGAGGACGAACGGCTTGGACAGTCTGCTGGGGAGGGTGCTGAGCTTCTTTCAGATGCAGACTCTGGGGGGAGCTCCTTGACATTCCCAGATCAAGGTCCGGAGCCGGTTCCGATGTCTTCAGGGAAGGGGAGGAAGGAAAGAAGGGGAAAAAAAACCCCAAAAGCGGAAAAACAGCAAAAAGCAAGCAAAAAAGAAAAAAAAAGCAAGAGAGCAAAGCCAGCAAGCGAAGCCTAAGCTAGCAGCAGCAAGCGAGAGCCAGCAGCTAATAGACAAAACAAACCAAGAGCACAGGAACAGAAACACACGATTGGGATACAATGCATGAAAATGTCCTGTCACCCCAGGACACTTCCCATTTTATGAATGGGGATATACACACGCAGAAATGTCAATGAGACACTAGTTGGATTCAGACTGTCTTTTCATGGTCTGTTCTCTACCTTGTGCTGTCTCCCATCATATCAGCTGGTGTTGTCCCTTTCCTTTTATGCAAAACTATATTCTGCTGGGTTTGGGCCAAAGAAGAAATGTCTCCAAAGTCTCCTGGGTTTTAACATAATCAAAGTCTTCAGTACTTGACACAAGGGTTACATTAAATAGCTCTGCTTGGTGTCTCTATGCTGTGATAAAAAATGTGTCCAGACAAGAACCCACTAGATTTGACTTAGCAATCCAACAGTAAAGTTTCCCTAAGGAGGCTGATGGCACACACAGACTGTCTTTAAATGTGAGGCTATCCTGCAGGTAAGACAGGAGATAGGACGTGTTCTCATCTTTTTGTAATTTAGTCACAAAGTAGGTTTGTGACTTTGAAAAATTATTTTTCATTTTGTCTCAGTTTCCAACAAAGAAAACAAGACTTGCAGCTGGTGTCCAGGGCAGCTGTGCTACAGTGAATACGAAGTGGATGAAAAATATTATTACTGGACTGTGTAAGGGGAGATTTGAGATCCACTTACATTTTTTAGCAGTTTGGAGAACTGCATGAACTGCCAGGTAATGGGGAATGAGATCAATCACAGTGACACTGGTAGAAAAAGGAACTGCATCCTATTTGTCAGAGACTGGAAAGACTGATGTCGTGAGACATTTTGGAATGCCTATGTGTGTGTGGTAGGGGGTGGGTCAGGCCTTGCTTTTTGTCGAAACAGTGATCTGCTCCCCTTACCCCCCAGCCCCACAGTGTCTGTCAATCGTAGCACACTGGAAGCAGCCCTCCCCCAGTCTTGCCTAACCCAGCCCCTGAGTCGCTAAACAACAGGAACTCCCACCTGGGAGGAAGGCCCACAAAGGGCTAAGGGTTTAAGAGGGCTGACCATAAGGCAAGCACATCATTTTTTAACCCTACCTTCATCTTGGACTTTTCTGTCTGTTACATCACAGGAACCCAGGAGTTGGTAGCTAAATGTCTGTTTTTCTATATCTTTTCTATCTTTCTCCCTTTCTTCTGCTAACTCTTTGCATGGAATGTAACATCTAATGGGTTTAAAGGTTGCTAAGTTAAATGGGCTAAGTCAATGCTGTGATAAGTGTTTTACGTTCTACTGTCTTTTGCCAAAGTTCCTTGATTTTCTGTATTTTGCCAGTAAACTTTTGTTTAATTTCTACCTCTTGAGAATATCTGGTTGGTATCTCTCCCTTGCGCCTACCCAGAGTAAAGGAACCTCAGTTTACTCCCATACCTTTAAGTGTCCGGCGTATTACACCATTGTGTTCATGTCCTAAAGTCAAAGTCTGTTTTAATTTTCCAAATTTAGGATTACTAAACAGTTGCCCTGAAAATTCCCTTTACTACTGTACTGGTTTGAAAGCAAAACCAGTGAGACTCCAAGTCAGAAATACAATTTAATAGAGAGAGATAAAACAAACAACAACAAAAAAGTAAAAATAAAATAAGATAAATACAATAGTACAAAAGACCACTGACAGAGTCAGAATGCAAACCGGACACCCTGTTGGTCAGGGTGTTGGAAGCAGTCCAAAATAAGTCCTCCTGGAGTGACAGATGTGGCTCCATTGGAGTAGAGATGATCCTCAAGAAAGGGTTCAGTCTTCCTCTGGGAATCCAGTGGAAACAGGCTCCCTTGCTGTTTGGGATTGCTGGTTTTATCTTGGTGGAAAGGCTTTGGCTCCTCCCACTGGGTGGACCATCTCAAAATGGAATGAGGTAATGTTATCAGCCATGTGAGAGGCCTTAAATGGCCCATTCACAGGTGATATCCCTCTGGGGGGGATGGGTGGAGGAAGAGATAAGGAGGAACTGCCATATCTGGTGTTATCAGTTGTCCCATTAACAGAAGGCATTCACCCTCTTTCCCCCCTAGAGTTACAAAAGATAAAGAACAATATCTCCCAACCAATTTCAACAGATGAAAATAGAATACACATTTTTTGGTTACATTTTTCAACCCAAGACAGCTACATTTCTCTGACATGAACCAGCAGCTTGTCTACTTTATGCCTATTCACAATAGACCACAAAATAAATAAGATATTAAGCTATTGGAGCATGTCCAAAGGAAGGTCACAAGGATGGTGAAGGGTCTAGAGAGGAAGCCTTATGAGGAGTGGCTGAGGTCACTTGGTCTGTTCAGCCTGGAGAAGAGAAAACTGAGAGGAGACATTGTAGTCTTCAACATCCTCACGAGGGGAAATGGAGGGACAAGTACTGATCTCTTCACTCTCATGACCAATGATCAGACACAAAGAAACAGCATGAAGCTGAGTCAGGGGAGATTTAGGTTAGATATTCAGAAAAAGTTCTTCACCCAGAGGTTCTCATAGAGCTGATTGCTCTTCTTTTCCTTCTGGAGTTTATCAGGCCTGTATCTACAAACTGAAACTTTCAGATGTGCTTCCCTGGCTCTGCCCATCAGACATGAGATAGGAGATGAAGCTTTGCACAAACTAAGCAATGCAGGAGAAACGTAGAGAGAAACAGGGCTGACTTGGAAAGTTGAATCATTTCCATCTGTGTTCCTTCAGTTCTTCATGAGTTCAACTCTAGCACTACCAAACAGCCTTATGCTTGCAGTACCTAAAATACCACAAATTATTCAGAGGGATGAAAATCGCATCTGATGATGTCAGCAAAGGGTGGTTTTGGTGCTTTAGTCACCATACAGGTGTCTTCACTCACACAAATGGTCATGTGAGCATCACAGTATCACAGTATCACAGTATCACAAGGTTGGAAAAGACCTTCAAGATCATCAAGTCCAACCTGTTCCCTGACCTTGACTAAACCATGGCACTTAGTGCCACATCCAATCCTTTTTAAAACACATCCAGGGATGGTGACTCCACCACCTCCTCAGGCAGACAATTCCAGTACTTTATTACTCTTTCCGTGAAAAACTTTTTCCTAATGTCCAACTTATATTTTCCTTGACACAGCTTGAGACTGTCCTCTCGTTCTGTCAGTTGCTGCCTGGTGAAAGAGGCCAACCCCCACCTGGCTACAACCACCCTTCAGGAAGTTGTACAGAGTGATAAGGTCACCTCTGAGTCTCCTTTATTCCAGGCTGAACAACCCCAGCTCCCTCAGCTGTTCCTCATAGGACTTGTGTTCCAAGCCCCTCACCAGCCTCGTTGCCCTCCTCTGGATGTGCTCAAGCGTCTCAATGTCTTTCCGAAAGTGAGGGGCCCAGAAGTGGACACGACACTCAAGGTGCGGCCTCACCAGTGCCAAGTACAGGGGGAGTATGACCTCCCTGCTTCTGCTGGCTACACTATTCCTGATACAGGTCAGGAGGCCATTGGCCTTCTTGGCCACCAGAGCACACTGCTGGCTCATGTTTAGCCGGCTGTCGACCAGAACCCCCATGTCCCTTTCTGCCTGGGCACTGTCCAGCCACACCATTCCCAGCCTATAATGTTGCAGGGGGTTTTTGTGGCCAAAATGCAGGACTCGGCACTTGGACTTATTAAACTTCATCCCACTGGACTCTGCCCATCCATTCAACCATTCCAGGTCTCTCTGCAGAGCCATCCTACCTTCCAATAGATCGACACATGCTCCCAACTTAGTGTCATCTGCAAATTTACTAATGAAAGACTCAATCCCCTTATCCATGTCATCAATGAAGATATTGAACAGAACAGGCCCCAGCACAGATCCCTGAGGGACACCACTGGTCACTGGCCACCAGCTGGATGCAGCACCATTCATCACCACTCTCTGGGCCCGGCCATCCAGCCAGTTCCTAACCCAGCACAGAGTGCTCCTGTCTAAGCTGCAGGCTGCCAGCTTTTCCAGGAGTATGCTGTGGGAGACAGTGTCAAAGGCCTTGCTGAAATACAAATAGACAACATCCACAGCCCTTCCTGCGTCCACCAGGCGGGTCACCTGGTCATAAAAGGAGATCAGGTTGGTCAAACACGACCTACCCCTCCTAAACCCGTGCTGGCTAGGTCTGATACCCTGGCCATCCTGTAAATGCTGCATGATGACACTCAGTATAAACTGCTCCATTATCTTGCCAGGTACTGAGGTCAGGCTGACCGGTCTATAATTACTAGGATCCTCCTTCCTACCCTTTTTGTGAATGGGTGTCACATTGGCCAGCTTCCAGTCCTCTGGAACCTCACCAGTGAGCCAGGACTGTCGGTAAATGATGGAGAGTGGCTTTGCAAGCTCATCTGCCAGCTCTCTCATCACCCTGGGATGGATCCCATCTGGTCCCATAGATTTATGAATATCCAAGCATCTCAGCAGTTCTCTGACTGCCTCCTCTTGGATAATGGGGAGATCATTCTGTTCCCTGGCACCATCAACCATCCCAGTATTACTGTTGTCCTGGGAGCAAGCCGTCTTCTCATTAAAGACTGAGGCAAAGAAGGCGTTAAGCACTTCTGCCTTCTCCTCATCTGCAGTTACTAAGTTCCCTCCCTCATCCAGTAAAGAACAAAGGCTGGTCTTACCCTTCCTTTTACCATTAATATATTTGTAAAAGCATTTTTTATTATCCTTTATAGAAGTTGCCATTTTAAGTTCAAACTGAGCTTTAGCCTCCCTATTTTTTTTCCTGCATGCTCTAGCAGCCCCCTTAAATACTTCATGAGAGACCTGTCCCTCCTTCCAAAGATGATACATCCTCCTTTTATTCCTAAGTCCCTTCAAAACCTTTTTGTCCATCCAAGCTGGGCATTTACCTCGTCGACTTATCTTTCTGCATGCAGGGACAGTCTGTTCTTGCACCCTCAAGATATCTGTTTCGAAGCACACAAATTGTGGAATTGCATTTTATGGAAATGGTATGCTCTGGCTGACTCTTGGAAAGTGTATGGTTTATCCCAAGTCTGTAACTTCCCTGCAGTATCGTGTATCTGTAACCTCATTGGCTGGAGAATCTTACCGCGCCCACTTCGAAACTCCCTGTTAAGAGTGCAGGGGGAAGTGGGCTCCTCCTCTTTGCCCGGGAGGTCTCCGGAGGCTTTGCTGCTCTCCCCTTCCCTCTCCCCTTCCCCCTCTCCCCTTCCCTCTCTCCCCTTCCCTTCCCCCTCTCCCTCAGTGACCATGCTGACTTCTTCCCGAGGTTGAACTCCAAATAAACCCTCATCTCATCAGCACCTCACCAGTCGTCTAGAGTCTCATTGCCTACCAGCATGCGAACACCCACGACCCTAGGACCTGGGGGGCTCCCGGGGAACCCTCCCCAGGGCCCCCCCCAAAATCTAAATTACAACAGCCCATCTTTCTTGAACTCCTTTGTTTTTAAAGGCTGCTTCCCAAGGAACCCCCTGAATAAGTCTCTTAAGTAGGCCAAAGTCTGCCCTCTGGAAGTCCAATGTAAGAGTCTTATTGGTTTTCCTCCTCATTTCACCAAATATTGAGAACTCTATAATTTCATGATCGCTCTGCCCCAAGCGGCCTCCAACCACCATGTCTCCCACCAGACCGTCTCTATTTGAAAACAGCAGGTCTAACATAGTCCCTCCCCTGGTGGGCCCATCCACCAGCTGCAACAAAAAGTTGTCCTCCATACACTCTAAAAATTTCCTGGACTGCCTCTTTTCTGCTGTATCAAGTTCCCAGCAGATGTCTGGTAGGTTGAAGTGTCGCTGTGCCTTTAAGAGAACTCAGTCTCTCTGCCTGCCTGGCTAGCTCAGACACCACAGCAGGCTAAAGGGTACAGCCAGGCAAGTCACACAAGCCGGCTGATCCCTGTGAGTTCTTGTCCTGAGAGGCTGTGTGAGGCGGTGAAGAATGCTGACAACGACGGAGAAGAAGGGAGGAGACAGTCCGGTAAAATGACAGATTTATTTGGGGGTCCCACGGGACCTCCTTACCACCTGCCAGATCTTTGAACTGCACCCCCGAGGCTCTTCTGACCTGCCGTTTTATACAGCAGCGTCATGGGGCGTGGTAAGGAGGTTACAACCAGTGGGCTTCAACCAAAGAGGTGGTATGAACATGGGGTGACATAACCGAAACCAATCAGGGACAACAGGGAGGGGTTTACACAGACCATGAGGAAAGATTGACAAATAACTGAAGAGCTATATGACTTTGGGGAATTGCAGGATAATACCAACAGGGGAAAAATGGGGTACAAGGAACATACCACTGTACAATCAACCTGCACAAACCTAACAAACTTATTATGAACTTAATTCCACACCAGCACATTGAAGTCACCTACAAGAACAAGGGCTGATGATCCTGAAACAGTATCTAGCTGCTTATAGAATAAGTTGTCCACCTCTTCTTCCTGGTTGGGTCAACAATAACAGACTCCCAGTAGGATATCAGCCTTGTTGGCCTTTCCCTTAATTCTTATCCATAGGCATTCACCTCCATCATTATTAGTTTCAATACCTATGGCGTCAAAAGCCTCCTTAATATAAAGGGCCACCCCTCCACCTCTTCTCCCATTCCTGTCTCTTCTGAAGAGCTTGTAGCCATCCACTGCAGTGCTCCAACTATGTGAATCATCCCACCACGTTTCTGTGATGGTGACTACATCATAGTTCTGCTGTTGCACCATGGCTTCCAGCTCTTCTTGTTTGTTACCCATGCTGCGTGCATTAGTATACATGCACCTCAGCTGAGCTGCTGATTTCTCTCCTAACTCAGGCTTACCACCCTTGGGCCTACTTCCAGACAGCCCAGATGCATTCCACTCCCCCTTCAGACCTAGTTTAAATCCCACTCAACAAGGTCTGCCAGTTCATGAGCTAAAAACCTTCTGCCCTTAACAGAGAGATATATCCCACCTGGCATATTTCTATAATTATTTGATAAAAAGTTAATAATGACTGCGTGTCTGCGCTCATGAAACTCTTTTACTTCAACTTACTAGACTCTTTGGACAAAGCATTCTCATCCTCTGATTTGAGCCCTCTTCTAGAGAACCAACTGTCCCTCATAGGTCAGGCCTGCATGGACAGAGAAATTTCAGCCAGAGGCTTCTAAGTCTTTCCACAGTGTTTTATAAAAGCCACACAAAAAACATTAATCTCTGGGGTTCTTGAGGTATATGAGATTGGGGAATGGTGCTTTTTAAAGCTTTCACTAGAAAAAGCAACTTGAATTGGTGCTGAGACACAGTTTCAGCTCTGGTTTTACCTCCACTCCCCTCCCTAGGTCTAGTCTTGTATGGTTGATGTGTCCTTTAGAGGACAACCAGGTCTAGGAACAAAGAGCTCTTTTCTTGGCCAGAGGATATGTCTGTAAGGCAGACAAGGCTGTGGAAGAAGGATGTTCTAGTCCATTGAGAGCTGTGTGACCACATGCTGCCTTAATGGGAAATGCCATGGTCACAGTAGCTCTGCAGGTATGCAGAGGGATGTCTCTTCAATTATCAGGGAGATGTTTTTGAGTATGCCTTCTCCCTGAAAGCAGTGGGAAGATTTCTGAACCTGCCTGATTGATTGATTGATTAATCATCTGATTTCACTGGGATACAATCCATTTAGATTTACAGCTCATTTCTAAGGAGGGAGATCAGAGAGGCTCATCCATCATATCCTCCATCACTGCAAATCAAAGGCAGCTCCACACTGGGAGATTTCCAACAGCAAAGGGAAAGGACATTTGGCAGCATGGCTCCCAGAGGTTTCTGGAGCTGCCTGACACCAATCCCCTTGCTTTTCTTGAAAAGAAAAACCCTTCACTGCAAAATGGTCCAGCACATGATGGCAAAGGAAAAGCTGGAGGATTTGAAGGGATGTTCTGGCCTTTCAACAGTCAGCATTGCATGGCTGGACCAAAGGACGGCACCTCAAAGTCTGCAGTAAGGCTATCCAATCTGGCCACCTGTAATGGACCAAAGCAATTTGGGAACACCACAGATTTCCAACTCAAAGCCCAGAAGGATGGCTTCAGGATTAAACCCTTGCTCCAGGGCTTTCAGGACTACACCTAAGAAGCACAGGGTTGGGGAACTGGATAATTTTAAACAAGCAGGCACCTTCCCACCCAAAACAACTAGCTAATTATGGGTGCCCCAGTGCCACGATTAGCTGTTGCAGGGAGGTACAATACTGCCCTCATGTCTCTTTGCCTCCTGAGTTGCTGCTGCTTGCTGCTAGGCACCAGCACAGGACCTGGTGAGTCCTACAGAGCTTCAGAAGACTGAACCCAAACTGCCTTCAAAACAAATTTGAGACCAGAAGACAACAAATAGGCAAGTTCAAAATGGGGGAGGTTAGCTCTTCCCTTCTCTATGTCAAACAGGACTCAGAGAAAATCCCACTAGAAAGAACAAACAGGTGATGGCCAGTGATAAAAAATGGAAGGAAAACACAAGCAGCCTCATACTATTTATCTACCAAGCTAAATATTTTCCCTTACTGCTACTACTTCTGAATTCTTGACTATTGGAAAAGAGCAATCCAGCACTCCAAGAAGCCAACAGGGAGAAATCCACTCCCCTCATCCCAGTTTGGTGCAAGCCTTTTATTCACACCCCATAAGAACATGTTTACAGAGGGGTAAAGCTTCCTTTTGGAGATGCAGTGGACTCCTGGGATAAAATTTAGCGAGACTGAGGTTTTCCCCCAGTAGTGCTGTTCTGTGGCCACAACCAAATCACCTCCCTTAGTCTTTTTTCTGTTGTCTGAAATGGGCATAGCATCTTGCCCTGCTTTGTGAGATGCTGAAGTTGTGTGTGAAAAGCATGGCATAAACCCAAAGTATTGTCACATAAATCAGGATGAAGCTTTAAAAAGAAGCCAGGGTAATGTGGGTGCCATTAAAATCCTGAAAATGAGTGCTAGCAGTGGCTTGAATTTGCTCCGGTACTCCTGCTGTTCACTTTTATTAACCGTGGGGAAATATTGCCTTGCAGATAAACATTATGATGTGGTAAATGTCCAGAATTTAATTAAGTCAATTAAAACCAATAAAAATGTAGCTTTCATTAGTTTATGAATGTCTTATTAATTTTTTTTTTGTAAATCTAGAAAGAATGTTTTTCTTAAACAAGTGCCAAGTAAGAGTAGACAACTTGTGTTTGTACACTTTCATCTCTTTTCCAAGGCTCTCTCCTTCAAGGGAAAGGCTTTTGTTCCACACCCATCATCCTTGTCCACAGAACTCTTGCAAACCTCTCCAAGCACAATGGACCCACCTCCAATAGCTGCTGACCACACCTGGATGTGCAGACACTGTGAAGTCTTCCCATTCCTGTCTGCCTGCTTCTGCCAACCCTTTAACTCCCATCTCTATCTTTTAATGTCATACAGTCTTTGGGCTGAGAACATTAATATATTTGCATTATAATGTTCTGACCAAAACAGAAATTTTTATGGACAATATCATCTTCTTAACAGTAACCATGCTTCTGATTAAAGGGGTCACATTGGCAGCAAGGGAATCTATAATGTCTATTTATTCACTGGAAGGATACAACGGGAGTTAAAGTTTTTCTCTCCAGCTTCAGTCTCTTGGTATTTTGATCCTGACCACCTTTGAGAATAAAAGGGGAATTTAGCTATTAAATGTGATCAGCCACTGGTGTCTCAGTTAACATCATCCATAAAAGGATCGGTTTCTTTGTTACACAGGACAAAGGCTGAGACCACAGAGTTGAAATAGGAGTAGCACAAAAAAAAAAAATCTTTTTTAGATAAAAAGGGTCAATAATCAGCCATGCAAATAAATGAGTGGTTATTAAGTTTTAGTAACACTCTATTATATTGCTCATTCACAAAGGGAGGTGAGAAGAAAGCTTTTAGAGGCTTCAAAAAGATTTTTTTTTTAAATTAGTGAATTGCACATCATGGTATAAATATAAATACCTGATGATAGTATGATTGTAAAACAGGACATTCTTGAGGCTGTAAGAAAATGGGCACAAAAAAAAAAAAAAAAAAAGACTGCTGTTATCAAGTAAAATATCTGAAGACTGTGGTCAACTGTGTTTTTTTCTCTGACTTCTAAAAGCATCATATCCTCAAATTCAAACAAGCAGATGACTACCAGAAACACTCTGAAACCAACAAGATGTTTGCCTTGGACACATAATTTTGGTATCTTTACCTCTTGACTCTCACACTGATTTTTATTTCATTTGGGTTTGATCCAAGGCAATTGGAGAGGATTTTAAAGTCACTAATGACCTCTGAACTTCAATGATGGCATTTTGGAGCATTTTATCTAACAGAGGAGATAAGGACAGAAATGGTCATTTACTCACCATCCAGTGGAAGAAAAAATATTACATCATTAGTGGTTTCAGTTGAAGCAGCTGAAGTAAGCTGCTGAGGCTGTGCAAAGAAGAGGTGATACTGCTGGAGGGAGAAATGTTTTGAAGAACATGCAACCATGGCATCACCTCTTGTTGATAGTATACACCCACAACCAATGACAACTTCAGCTCTACCTCCATGTTCTTGCAAAGCAGCAACCCTGAGCAACCCTAAATCATACCTGCTCCTCGCTGAGTGTCTCAATTTTTGTTTCTTCCCTCTGAAAAAGTGTAGAAATTTTATTTTTTATATGAAATTGGGTCTTAGGAAATGCCAGTAGATAAAGAGCCTTTCACTGCATTTCCCCTGCAACTCTGACTGCTCTGAGCACTTTAAACATGAACTTGATTCTGCCCAGAAAAAGATAATACGCATCTTGTTCCTCACATAGACTTCCCAAGATACTGTTTTGAGCTTTATCTCTTAGATGCTAAATGGTTTGCTGTTGCCATGAATTTTCCTGGTTTGCTGAGCGTTCATATTAAAGGAGAAACGTGCAGTTTCTCACGCTGGTGAATTGTAAACACAGGACCATGTTTTGTAAATATTGGCAATGTTATGAATACTTTCTCCAAGACAAGGGGAGGTTGAATGACAGCCTCCTGGACCAATGTGACAGGAGAGGTGGCGATACCCTTCTCCAATCCATGGTCACCTTGCCACAGATATATAATGGAAAAATAAACTAAGGGCAGGGTCTTCTGCCCTGCTGCTCTTGTTGCACCCAGATCTGTGTCCCCAGTCTGTGTTCCTGGTTGGGCCTCCACGGTGATAACTGGCGCCTATACGTGGTCAAGTTGCAAGCTAGTGAGGAAAGAAAAAAGAAGAAAGAAAAAAAAAATCTGCCTTCTACAGCTGCAAAAAGAAGAAACCCACGATGTTCTCAGAGGAACGATTGATGATGGAACTGCTCCACTCCTTTTTGTTGTCCTGTGACGCTGACTTAACCAGGAAACACGTGAGAGAACTATTTAGCTGGGGAAAGAAACTTGGAATTTTTTATAGTGCTGAAAAAGCACTCTCAATCGACCCATGGAAAACCCTGGGGGAAAAACTTTTTTTATCCGTTCTGAACGGAAATATGAGAGCTAGCGCTCTCCTAGGGACCTGGGGAACAGTCTTCCCACTTCTAAAAGAGGCTGGAGAGGACTTTGAAGTTGATTCTGGGCTTTCGACAGGAAGCAGCACTGGCTCCCCTGCGAGCTCCGTCGCTTCTGACGAGGGTTGCTCTGATGCAGGGTTGGAGCCGATGCAGGAGACCCCCACCCCCGTGTCGGGGGTTGGGCGCGCCCAGCGGGGTTTTTGGAAGGGCGGGGAAGCTTTTTTCGGTCCGCTCCCCGCGCGGTTTGCCGGGCGGGGAGCTGGGGTGCCGAGGGGGCGGAGCGCTCGGCCTCGGGTCCCACGCCGAGCGCGGGGGATCGCCCGCGCCGCCCCGGGCCGCCGTGCCGCGGCGACCCCCCCGCTGCCCGCCACCGCTGCGGGGTCCGCCCTGCAGCTGCCGCACGGAGCCGCGCCGCCTCGGGCCCCCTGCGGGGAGCCGGGGGGGCCGCCGTGCGCGCCGCCCCCGGCGCTGCCCCCTGCCGCCGCCTCCCCGGCCCGCCCCGCCCCGCCGCGACCTGCTCCGCGCAGGATTCGGCAGGCGAGAGCGGCGGGGACGGCCCCTCCTTGCCCCGTCCCCCCGCCGCGCCAAATGCTGTGCGCGGGGTCGCCGCCGCCGGCGGTCCGTGCGGTGCCCGCAGCGGAGCCGCCGCCGCCGCCCACCGCGCCGCACCCCGCCCCACGCGTCCGGTGCCGGTCCGGCGCCGCGGGGGGAGGGCTGGGCGCAACGCTGCCCGCTGCTGCGGGGCCACCCGCGCTGGACAGCCCCCCCGCGCCGCCGCGCGGCACCGCCGCATGCCCCCTCCGTTCAGAGGGGACGGGGCCGAGCGCTGGAGCCGCAGAGCTGCTGCCGGCTCTGGCCCCGGCCACCGACCCATCGGCTGATGGAACAGGAGCTGAAAGCTGTGGCCGATCGGCCACGCCTCCCTGCCCAGCGCGACAATCGCCCCCCCCGCTCAGAGAGGAGTCTGAGCGAGTCACTGTCCCCCGCCCGCCCCCCCTACGGGGCCGGGTCGGCTGTGGGAGATGATAACGGGGCAAAAGCGTTGTCTGATGTGCACGCTTTCCCTGTCGAGAAATCGGATGAGGCTTTTAGTCCGGCATCCCAGGTGAACCAGGCTGCTGACCTAAGAGAGCTGCTGCCTGAAGATGCAGCTTTGCCCAAGCCAGTTCAGGGAGCTGTGGACATGGGTCCACAGCATCATAGCCATGATGACCCATCATGGGCAGTCCCGCTTCCCTTATCAAGGGACCTGGCAGAAGATAATATAAGCTTCACTGAGGCAATTCAATGGATCAGTGCAGAATTTGAGAATCTGATCTTTCCTTATGTAATAAGAGGTCTTGCAACAATGATGCTTGAACCTCAACAGGTTTTTACCTTTGAAAGAAATTGGAAATTCCTAGCTGGACAAATGGCTGTCGAAAATAGCCACCTGCCTCGAGATGATCCCTTGTTTGGGGTCGGAGTTGACCTACTTATGGGGAGGAGTCAATATGATTGCCCTGATGTGCAAGCTGGCCTTTCTTTCATTGTTTTAGATTCGTGCAGATACATAGGGATATCTGCATTGATAAAAACCAAGTTATCCTTCTCCCCAAAGGAAGACTTCTTAGACATAGCACAGAAGCCAGAGGAAGCTTTTAATGAATTTATATCGCGTCTGATGCATTTTTTAAAGACGAGAGTCAAGGATATAACTTTGACAATGATAATTTTGGAGCAATTAGCAAGAAGCCATGCTAATTCTGCTTGCCAGAGGCTCCTGGAAACCATTCCAGAGACTTCTACTGTCCTGGAGATGGTCCAGACCTGTGCAGTTCTAAACACCTGTGATTCTATGGTGATGACCCCAACGGCTGCTTCACAGCCGGCAGAAAAGAGGCAGAATGCTGGACATGAGACACAGGCAGATATTCAGCCTAGTGGAGAACAGGAAAAGGAGGCACAGAAAGTGACTCCCTTGTTTCTCTGCGCACAAGGTGTGGGTCCAGACCATACTGCAGAAACTTGCAAAGCAGTGGGTCATGCTGAGCCCACGCCAAGCCCGAAAACTCGGAGGCGAAGAAAAAGACGAAGACGTCAGGGGGACGAAACAGTTTCCCAAGCTCTAGAACAAGAGCAAAATTCTCTGGCTGGTGTACAGCCATCATCTCAAGTGTAGGAAGTGTTGATGTTGCCACATAGCTATGGTCAGTTTTCCTTGGACCTTGCAGTGGGTTTCTACGTCCACATCCTATGTTGCATGCATTCTTTGAGAAAAAGTCAATTGCTCAATTTGTGTTTTTTAAGTTCTCTATCCTCAGGTTCTGCGATCCATGCTAAGAAGGTGGCCGCTGAAACACTCTGCTGAGCTGCCTCAGGTGCATTGTTTGATCCTGAAACCTTGTGCATCCTGTGCCACCCTAGTGCCACCCATCACAGAAGCCTCTTCGAGATCTGATTGACATGGACACGGACTGGCATCCTCTCTTTTCCTATATGGCCTCCATAGAGACTTTGGATCCTGTGGAGCTGCTGGACAAGGACAGACTGAAGCAGTGTGATGCTGAGAGCCAGCGGACTGTTAATCATGGACTCAGAGGAATTGTTTGCTACGGCTCAGTTTTATGTATGGTAGCCATTGTGACCTCTGTGGGGAAAGGGCACGTTGTTTGGGGGTTGTGCTTTTGGGACAGAACTTTTGGGGTTCAGAATTTTCAATTGAGTGGTAAAATTTTTCTTGGAATGCTCCTGCCTTTTGCACCGTATATTCCCTTGTATCTTATAAAAATTTAAAAATATGAGGGTGTTGGTTGAATTATGTTAGACTATGCTCGAGATATTTTGAGCAGGTTATTGCAAGGGGTTCAGGGTGAAACCCTGGGTAGCAAAGGCAGAATCAGACCAACATGTAGCCATCACACCGTCACCTAAATGAAGGTTGGTGAACTTTATACAGGTTTTTTTTTCTTTCTTTTTTCCTGTCATAGAATTGTTCATTTTTCTTTTTCTGTTTTCTTTTTAATATACTTAAAAGGGTGAGATGTTGCCATGAATTTTCCTGGTTTGCTGAGCGTTCATATTAAAGGAGAAACGTGCAGTTTCTCACGCTGGTGAATTGTAAACACAGGACCATGTTTTGTAAATATTGGCAATGTTATGAATACTTTCTCCAAGACAAGGGGAGGTTGAATGACAGCCTCCTGGACCAATGTGACAGGAGAGGTGGCGATACCCTTCTCCAATCCATGGTCACCTTGCCACAGATATATAATGGAAAAATAAACTAAGGGCAGGGTCTTCTGCCCTGCTGCTCTTGTTGCACCCAGATCTGTGTCCCCAGTCTGTGTTCCTGGTTGGGCCTCCACGGTGATAGTTTGCCATGCAGAACATAAGCTAAAGCTCTTAGATGAAGGATAAGGCTGATAAATTTGCTCCTTGGCAACAAGGGGACCTCTGACAATGTCGGTAAAGGTCACTAAGAAGATAGAACTAAGTTGGTAGCACAGAGGGTCATGACAACACTGAATCAGAGATGAGACCACCTTCCCAAGGAGGAGAGTGAGGCACTGTAGAGGGTACCATTTCTCCTGATTCACTCTTCCTAAGACATGTAAGGAAAATTTTTTTCCTCTCCCACCTTGTCAGGAGCTCTCCTGAATTCCTTCCAGCCACCTGAAGCTCCTGCTTTTATGCTTCCATCACTGTCCTGAACCTTTTTCCAGCCATGGTGGCATGGTGCAGCCATTCCTTCCCCCCCCCCCTCCCTTCCCAAATGCCTACATCTCCCACTTATCCTCACCAAAGTTATACTCTGCTCAGGTCAAGGTTACTTTCTCCCCAGCACTCTTATTCAAGCAGAACCACTTCTAAACAAACAGTAACATCATATAGTGCAGCTGCTACTCAAACACAAGAGACCAGAACTATAGTATTCCTACATGAAGATATCTGTGCCAACTAATTTTTGTGGCACATCGATAAAATGCTGATTGAATTTATCTGGATCTAGTAAAATCTGAAAAGACCTTATAGGAAATCATCACCTTAATGAAATTCTGGGCTGCTTCTGGGAAGACTGAGAACTGTAAAATCAATCTGTGAATCTTTCATTCACAGCTTCATTGCAAAGCCATTACAGATACAGTAAAGACCATCAAACTCACAGAGGTGTATGTGAACGCACATGTAGGAATGGGGAGCATCACATTTTCTTACTCACAAGGCAACCTGGCAGCCTGGAGGGGACAGGAGAGCAAAGAACAGATACTTTTGATGCTATCAGCACACCTCTGTGTTTCAGAACTTATTTTTCCCAACCTATAACTTGAGTCTGAAATCACCTCTGCAGGCAAACCACATGAGCCTTCACTAACCATGTTGGTCATGATGCTTGTAGAAGGCTGCCAGAGATCTCAAGCTATCCATCCACAACCCATCTCACTCTTCCCATAGCATCATAGAATGGTTTGAAGAGACTTTTACATATCATGTAAGTCAAATCCCCCTGCCATGGACAGGGACATCAATCTTTAGACCAGGTTGTTCAAAGCCCCATCCAACCTGACCCTGAACACTTCCAGAGATGGTGGCCTCCCACCTTCACAGTAAATAATTTCTTCTAATATCTAATCTAAACCTGCCCTCTGTCAGTTTGGAGCCATTCCTCCTTGTCCTATCACTACATGTGTAGCAGGAACAGGATAACTTAGATCATAAGGCAGAGCTATCCACAGCTGGGCCTCAGACCAGGCCTCAGGCCAGGGCCTAGTAGGCCTAGTACGTCCAGCATACGTAGTACTAGATAAGGTTATCTGTTACTGGGAACGTGTTAAGGTAGGGATGCTACTAGCATGGAACAGTTACTGAGAAGACACGGTGGCTACCTTAAACTGCAATAGCTTACATACTTCTGTATGTCTACTGCCTATCACAGTGCACCTGCTAAATGTAAACGACTCACTCTGTATATAACCCACAATCTGGGTGAATAAATCGGAGTACGTGCTAGAAACCATACTGGTTGGTCTCACGTCACTCTAGTCCCCAGTCTTACCAGAGCTCAGCTTTCATACATGTCCTTGTCAAAAGTCCCTCTCTAGCTCTCTTATAGCCCCTTTAGATACTGAAAGGCTGCAATAAAGTCTTCCCAGAGCCTTCTCCAGAACAGACAAAGTGATTAAACTATAAGGAGACACAGCATAAAACTGAAGCCAGCAAAGAGAGTAAAGGTCCTAAGTGAGAAAAAGGAGTGAAGAGTTGCTTCATTTAGGCTGGACTTCTGTTGTGAGGCCATGGAAAATGGGTTAAATGTCCCTGTAACATATGAATGCTGTTTAGGGAGATGCTGAAATCTAGTTATAGTTGTAGACTGATATAACTGAGATTTAATGGAGAATTTTGAACAGAGGAAGATAAAGTGATATGAAGCCCTTTGCTCCCAGGGAAAGAAAGACCTCTGTTCCTTGAGATGAAGATGATTCTGGAGATAAGAGTATCTTTGTTTTATACTAAAGGAGACATCCTTAAACGGTCCACTAAATAAGCTAATATGGCCCGTGAGTGCAGCTAACAAGATAAGCTGCGAATGGGAGGGGAATTCACAGTTTGCAGAGTTTTTTTCCAAGCAGCTGCAGATTCGTAACATAGGAGCCACCAGAGGATTGTTTCTTGTGGTGATGTCTTCCATAGAAGTTCTAAGAGACTCCTCTCCCAAAAAAATGATGAAAGACTGTTTTTAAATGGTGAGACTACCTGGAAATCACAGGGTTTGTCTCTTTATGTTGTTTGTAGGAAAGTGAACACTTATGGGGGGAGAAGAAGTGTTTTGAAAGTCTAATTTTGATTCTCATTTTCTTCTTTTAGTGTGTGTTAATAAATCTGTCTTTGTACTCTTTATGATTTAAACCTGCTTTGCAATTTCTCCTGATCTTATCTCACAGCAGGATTCTGGTAGATACTCAAACCACTACACTAAATTTAACAAACAGAATTTCACGAATGTGAAACCATTATATGAATTGGTGTTTCTGCCTGGTTTCAAATTAAACCAAAACATCTTTTTAATAAAAAATACAAACAATCTAATAAAATCTAATAAAAAATGTAAAATAAAATTGACTAAGAAAATCTAAAAACAAAACAAATATTAATCAATAAGTTAAGTAAAATGATAGTAAAATATCTAAAAGTAAAATAGTTTTATTATTTTAAATAAATAAAAGTTATATAGTAAATGTAATTTTAATAATAATATTTAACTTTATGTGGGTTCACAAAAATGTAGAAGTGTGATGGTTTAGCTAAAAAGTGATTTTTCAGGAAGTTACAGAAAAAAAATTGGTGACTGTCTTTGAACTGGATAGCTTAATTAGCCAATTAGAAAGTGATACATCTCTGCGAACACACACAGGGTTAAACATCAGAGGATCCTGGGAAACTATCCTTTTTTTTGCCTCCCTACCTTAGAAGAAGTAAGCTAACCCTTGCTCCCAGCTCCCGGGGTGTTGCTGTCAGCCTCGCTCAAGTAACACGCAGAGTCAGGAATTTTGGGGAGAGCAGCAATCAGCAGAGATGAATCTCCGCTTTGTTTATTACTTCCTATTATATACCTTTAGAAAGGTGATCATGGATTGGAGGGTGGTATTCCCACCTCTCAACCACATTGGTCAAAGAGACTGTCACACAATCATTCCTCTCCTTGGAGAAGAACGTGAAAACAATGGTAATGTTTATAAATACAACCTCCGTGTTTACATGAAACGAGCGTGAGAAGGTGCACACTTCTACTTTAATATGAACGCTCAGCAAACTAGGAAAAACTCATGGTGACACTGAGGGGCTGGGCCCGGCCAGCCCCTGCCCAGGACAAGATTTTCCTGGGATGCTGCTGAGACTGGTGATTCCTGGGCCAGGGGAGGGGAGGAGAATATACCCACTTCCAGGCGTGGATCGAGTTTCCAGCAGGTGTAAAACATCTTGCCACTAAGCTGCGAGGTCTTAGCCCACCCCTCCCCCTCTGGTGACTCCCAGGCAGAAGAAGAAAAGGGGGAGGAGGAAAGCCCAACCTGCTCAAAAAATCATGCAGCTAAGACCAAAGGCAGCTCTGCAGCCAGACAAGTGGCCCTGCAGCAGCCAGAACCCAAAGACTCTGGCCCAGCCCAGTGAGGCCTGACCCTACCACCTTCGATCACCGCCAAGAACCATCATACCCTCTGTAGACCTGAGCAAGATATTAACTCTTTCTTTAACAAATACAACTTACAAAAGCACTAGTCCTTCCCTAAGTGAGAACAGACAGTGATTAAACTATAAGGAGACACAGCATAAAACTAAAGTCAATGAAGAAAGAGAATAAAGGTCCTAAGTAAGAAAAAAGGGTAAGGAGTTACCTCGTTTAAGCTAGACTTCTCTTGTGAAGCCATGAAAAATAGGTTAAATTTCCCTGTAACATATGAATGCTGTTTAGAGAAATACAGAGATCTAGTTATAATTGTAGACTGATATAACTGAGATTTAGTAGAAAATTTTAACAAAAGAAGATAAAGAGAAAGTAATATGAAGCCCTTTGCTCCCAAGGAAAAAAACCCCACTCTGTTCCTTGAGATAAAGATGATTCTAGAAATAAAGAAAGAGAACCTTTATTTTATACTAAAAGAAACATCCTTAAACAGTACCCTAAATAAACTAATATAGCCCAGGAGTGCAGCTAACAAGATAAGCTGCTAATAAGAATTCACAGTTTACAGAGTCTTTTTCCAAGCAACTACAAATTCGTAACATAAAAACCATCAAAAGACTGTTTCTTATAACAATGTCTTTCATAGAAGTTCTGAGAAAGACTCCTCTCCCAAAGAACTAGAAAAAGATTATTTTTAAATAGTAAAACTAACTAAAAATCACAAGTTTTGTCTCTTTATGCTGTTTGTAAAAAAGTGAACACTTCTAAGAAGTGTTTTAAAAGTTTCATTTTAACTCTCATTTTCTTCTTTTAGTGTGTGTTAATAAATCTATCTTTGTACCCTTTATGATTTAAGCCTGCTTTACAGTTTTTCCTAATCCTATCTCACAGCAAAGTTCTGATAAATACTCAAACCACTACACTAAAATTAACAAACAGAATTTCACAAACATAAAACCATTACACTGTCATGGACCAAAAATGTTCCAAGGACTGGTCTAGTAGTTTGAGCATACCCAGTCACACTCCCATGAACATTCCCAGACAGTTTAACTTGCTCAAGACAGATGCGGCCTAAGACATTGGTATGACATATGTCCTTCTTCCTCTTTTCCTGCCTCAGATTCTCTCTTTCCAGCCAGGAGAAGGGAAGTGTATTGCTTTAAATTTGGTTATAACAATAATCTTTTGCTGGTTTGTGAAATTACTCTTACTGGAGATTACTGCCATCTGCATCTAAGAATAATTGCAAAGAACCAGATGTCATGTGTTCAAAATGACAAAGATGTTGCATTTGGAAAGCTTAACTTCATAAACAAACCACTGTTTTCCTTTCCCCATACCACATCACTGTCATCTGCCTGATACCACATCTTCAGTGTTTGCAACTTTAAATTGCACACCCCAAAAAAGCATCCCACATCAAGTACTTGCCATTTGCTCTAACTATGCTACATTGGAGGATCATAAGAAGTGCCATAAGAACTTCTGTGCTGAGCTACCCAAGGCAAAGCAAGTTGTTTTCATGGGCCCCTCTGAGCTACAAGAAGCTGAACATGAGCTCTTTACTTTGAGAAGAATTTACTATATCAGGGCAGAGACCATCTGGCAAAAGGTAAACAAGATTATTGCAATCACACACCAAGAGGGAAGATCTTGGTATGGTGTCACCCATGTTTGAGCACTGTCCTACACCCTGTGGGGTGTAGGAAAAAAGCACTATACCAGGCAGTGAAAGGAGGCAGAGGAAACATTTTGTACCTGAACTCTCTTTACCATACACAAAAAGCCTTCTCCGTGGAAAGGTTTCAAAGCTGCCATCAGAAACTCTTACTCTCAGATGGGAACTGTTCAGAGGAACCCATCGCTTTGAATCGTTTCACTCATGATGCTTCTAATACTTAGCCACGGGCATCACCCATGCAGCAACTGACTCATGGTTTGCAGATCGAGGGAGTTCCTTATCATGGTGAGCTGTCTGTATTTCAGCAATGTCACTTTCTTTGTGAACAGACAGCACCAAAGCTGCCATCCACCTGTTGCAGTGCCTGCTTTCCCAAAGAAAAGATGGTGGAGACTGTGTCAAGTGCCTCCTCCCAGTTCCTATTTGGACACCTCTGTGGTCCTGGCAGCTGCAGATAAAAACACCATGTGGGCTTACAGCCTCAACATTTCACAGCAGCTCCCTGACTCAGGAAGCTATAATGCCAGAAGGATGGTGGATGACGATGTCAGCGAAATCTAATACCTTATGATCCTATGATCTAGTGGAAAAAGGCAGGAGGAATGGAAAGTCCAGTAGGCACCTGATTGAAGAGGCTGGCGGAGATAAGAGGAGACAGTGTCCTCCTGTCTTTTTCTTCCACCTCCATAATCTACTTATTTTCAAAGAGTTGCCATAGGGCTGTAGCAACTATTGTTCTCCAGACTGGTGCATCAGCATTCCCACTACACTGACAGCAGTTTGGGATTCATACACTGCCAGCCCTTCTCCTTCTTCCTGTCAGGAAAATGAGCAGCTTGTTTGTCTTCAAGAAGAAGCAAAATATGTACAATTTGGGTACCTCCATGTTAACTGTGTACAGAGCTATGCTACATACTCCATAACTATCATGGGCTACCTGGACATGTGCTTGTGCTTGTATAGACCCAAATACATTTACATCAGACTTCGTTGAGACTGAGTCTGCTTTACATCAGACTGCACTTTGAGTGCACCTTCAGTAAGTTTGCAGATGATAACTAAACTGTGTGAGTGTTGGTCTGTTGGAGAGTAGGGAGGCTCTGCGGAGGAATCAGGACAGGCTGGATAGATGGGCTAGGACCGATTGTATAAGGTTTAACAAGGCCAAGTTCCAGGTCCTCTGCTTGGGTCACAACTCCATGCAGTGCTACAGGCTGGGGGCAGAGTGGCTGGAAAGCTGCCCAACAGACAAGGACCTCTGTATGCTTGTTGACAGCCTGCTGAACATGAGCCAGCAGTGTGCCCAGGTGGCCAAGAAGGCCAGTGGCAACCTGGCCTGTATCAAAAATAGTGTGGCCAGCAGGACTAGGAAGTGATTCTTCCCCTGTACTTGGCACTGGTGAGCTGCACCTCAAATTCTATGTCCAGTTCTGGGCCCCTCATTACAAGAAAGACATTGAGGTAAAGGGACACCTTACTGCTCTCTGCAACTCCTTGAAAGGAGGTTGTAGCAAGGTGGGAATCAACCTCTTCTCCAGGAAACTAGTGGCAGGACAAGAGGGAATGGCCTCAAGCTACTCCAGGGGAGCTTCAGGTGTCACAGTGGACACGGGAAGAACCACACAAGGACACGCTGGTGAGCGAAGCAGGAAAAGAGAGCGAGTTTATTTACAGAACCCAGTTTTATACATTTGCCATGGTGCCCGTGGATTGGAGGATGGAATTCCACCTCTCAATCCACGTTGGTCGAGCTAACTGTCAATCACATTTCTCCTCCTACCTAGAAATATGTAAACAATAAAAGACAGTTAGCAAAACATGGCCAGTGTTTATAGCAGAAAGTGTGATAAGGTGAAACTTCTGACTCCAATATGAAGAACATAGCAGAAGGCTTAAAAGGTCTTCAAAACCAGGGTGACATCTCACCCTTTTTATCTTTAAAAAAGAAAAAGTAGAAAAAGAAAAATGAACAATTTTTACAATGGAAACAACTGTACAGAGTTCAATGATTATCCATGGAGGAATCATCAGAGCGATCACTCGCGTCATCTGCGTCCGAATCATCGCCCAAGGATTCATCCATTTGATGACCTTCAGTCTGGTCACGGCCTCCATCTCGCCTATCAGCCGGATTCTGCCTCTGCTGTCTCAGGTCAGGACGGACACACTTTGAAGGTACCCCAGCGTGCCCCAGTATCTGTGGACACGCACGCATACCCACGCCCCATAACGATCAGGTCATAGGGTCCTTCCATTGTTTGGTAACTAAATTCCGGACCCGAACCTTCGCTCGAGGCTGATGCGTGTCATCTGAAGCCTGCAACGAGAGGAGGTGGTTTACAATCACAGGGTTACTTGAGTTCTGCGGAACTGTAAGGTAATTGATGGTGTACAATGCTTTGGCCAAGCGACTGTGTGGTGTTTCACCCTGCATTCCCCGTTTTTGCTTCTGGAGGACATGCTTGAGAGTACCATGAGCACGCTCTACAATTGCTTGTCCTGTTGGAGAATGAGGGATGCCAAAGTTGTGAGTCACACCCCATGCCTGTAGAAACTGCCGTACCTGTTGAGAGGCATAAGCAGGACCATTGTCAGTTTTCACGACAGAAGGTATACCTAGTACAGCAAAGCCTGCCTCCAGTGGGCAATGACATCGCGGGCTTTCTCTCCAGTGTGAGCCGAAGCCCACATCGCAGAGGAGAATGTGTCCACCGTGACATGCACATACTTGAGCCGGCCAAACTCGGCGACCTGGGTGACATCGGTCTGCCAAAGCTCCAAGGCCTTAAGGCCCCTGGGGTTAACCCCTGCGGCAACGGCGCACCAAGGGCATGACAGTCGTCACAAGAGTCAACAATGTCACGAGCCTCAGTGGCCGTCAGGTGAAACTGCTTCTGCAGAGTATGCGCATTTTGGTGGAAGAACCCATGCGATGCCTTGGCCTGTGCGAGTGTGTCAGGCTGAGGAGCAACCCATGCTGGGTTAGCCAGCTTGTCAGCCCTTGCATTACCTTCCGCTACGAAGCCTGGCAAATTTGTGTGACTTCGAACGTGCAGAACGTAATAGGGATGAACCCTGGACTGAATTGCACACCACAAGGTCTTCAGGAGATGAAACAAGGCAGGGTTACTGACTTCCTTCAAAACTGAATACCCTAATCGCTGTGCAATGTCGGCAACATAAGCTGAGTCCGTGACCAGATTGAAGGGTGTCTGAGAGAATTTTTCGAATGCCATGACGGCAGCCCTTAGTTCAACCAGTTGGGCTGACCCGTCCTCATGGCCTTCCAAAATCTGCCATTCAGATCCATCCTTCCAGGTAACAATGGCTTTTCCTGTTTTGCCTGAACCGTCAGTGAAGACGGTGGGTCCTTGCACTGGCTCTTGGCTATTTTTGGGTCGTAATGAAAATCGAGTATCTTTTGCCACTTGCAATAGCTTGTGGCTGGGCAGATGATAAGTGATCTGCCCTGAAAAACCCTCTAGAGCACTTTGTAGCGACACGTTGTTCGCATAGCTCCAATCAAATTCCTCCCTCTGAACCGGGAGTATGATTCTTGAGGGATCTGCACCCATCAATTGCAAACAGCGTTGCCGGCACTTGATTATCAAGTGCGCAATCAATTCAAACAACGCAGTTGCCGTCTTGTGTGGCTGATGAGGCAGGAAGACCCATTCCAAGACGTGCAGAGGATCAGTCCAATCATCGTTCCATTGGCCAATGATACCTGTAGGATGTAGATCAGGAGTGGTGATGAACACAGTGACATCAATGGAAGGTTCAATACGGTACACCTGGCGGGCTGAAACAGCTTGTTGCACCTCCTCCAGCACTTTTTGTGCCTCAGGGGTCAATTGACGAGGTGACTTTAAATCAGTGTCCCCTTTTAATAATTCAAACAAGGGAGACAGTTGTGCGGTGGTTAGTCCTAAGTAAGGACGTAACCAAGTGATGACACCTACCAGCTTCTGAGCATCATTCAGTGTCTTCACAGGTTGCACAAATTGCACCTCCTGGTGACGGATAGTCCGTTCCAGAATTTTGACACCTAAATATTTCCAGGGAGGTTGCTGTTGTACCTTTTCTGGAGCCACCTGCAGTCCATGTGAATGCAGAGCATTCAACAACTGAGGCTGTATCCTCAGCAGCTCATCCTGGGTGGGCGCAGCCACCAAAATGTCGTCCATATAATGATAGACGTGAGCGTCAGGAAACTGCTTGCGGACTCCAGATAAGGCACGGGCCACATACCATTGGCATAGTACCGGGGAATTTCGCATTCCTTGAGGCAAAAATTTCCATTGATATCTCTGTGCCGGTTCAGCATTGTTTATTGTTGGTACCGTGAAGGCAAATTTTGGTCTGTCATCGGGATGCAGAGGGATCGTAAAAAAACAATCCTTCAGATCCACGATGAGGACCGGCCAGTCCGCGGGAAGCATGGTAGGCGATGGCATGCCCGCCTGCAATGTCCCCATGCCTTCCATCACGGCATTGATTTTTCGGAGGTCTTGTAGCAACCTCCATTTCCCAGACTTCTTTTTTATACAAAACACAGGAGTGTTCCAGGGACTGGTAGATGGTTCCAGATGCCCCTGGTCCAACTGCTCCTGAACAAGTTCACGAAGGGCGACTAGCTTGTCATGAGAGAGGGGCCACTGATTCTCCCAGATGGGTTTGTCCACTAGCCACCGTAAAGGAGGCGTGGGACACTCTGCGCCCTTCATCACAGTGGCCCCCATTAAAAATCCGTGGTGAGTCGCACCCCCCACGTGGCCAAGACATCCCTCCCCCAGAGGTTCTTAGCAGTGTCCGTAACATAAGGCCAAATCGTGGCCGTCTGTCCCTCCGGGTTGGTGATGGTTACAGGATTCTGGCTCACGTAGCACTGCTTCGTTCCTCCTATGCCCGTCACAGGTGTCTGCACCAGGCTCAAAGGCCACTGAGGGGGCCAAGCCGCCAGGGAGAAAATCGTAACATCAGCCCCGGGGTCCAGGAGGCCGCGAAGTTGAATCTCTAGCGGCGTTGCACCAGCCATGGACACAGTACACACCATCTCAGGACGGTCTTTGGTCAGGGCAACAGTCCAGTGCACTTGAGGTGGCCCAGTAGAGCCGAAGCCGCCGTCACCTCGTGACCGGTCCTCCGTCCTGGAAATAGAAGACTTAAAAGGAACAAGTTGAGCAATTCGTGTGCCTTTTGGGATAGTCAGAGGGGGGGTAGACGTGGAGACCATCGCGTGAATCTGCCCTGAAAAGTCGGCATCGATGAGTCCTGTGTGCACAATGATACCCTGAATGATGGCACTAGACCTCCCCATGAGGAAAGCACTCATGCCATCACCCAAAGGACCAAAGGCATCCAAGGGGACCCTGTGTATCTTGTCCGAATTTATGAGGACAGATTCTGCTGTGCAGACGTCAACACCCGCTGAGCCGCGGGTGCTGGCTGCAA